>NC_045633.1:8158850-8308538 GCF_009829155.1 Mustela erminea
AATAGGAGCTAAGGGTGTTAGATCAGCCTCTGGAAGCCCAATGATGATCCTACTTCAAGCCTGGTAAATTCAGGGTCCATCTTCTGTATAGTTGGTTTTCCTATCAGCACATTGTTTATATTTGTCATGTTTGACAACCCTGGGTATCTGAAGCTTTGGTGTTGGGACTAGAGTGTTAAAAAGTGAAAGGTCCTTTGTGCTCTGTGCTTCTGGGTTTGTTGACTTTCAGCAGATTCTGAATCAGCCCTCTCCTTCTGGTCTTGGAGGCTGTCCCCAGGGACTGAGTGTCCCTCCTGGTCCATGGAGACCTGAGAATCCCAGAAGACACTAAGGGACCGCATCCTGCTGGGATATATGTCACAGGAACATCGCTAGGAGTGAGGTGATCAGGAAGTGAAAGAGTTGTTCTTTCTTTGGCCAAGTATGTGCAGAGTGTTGATTTCCCCAAGATAAGAAGGTTCTGGATATCCTTAGGATTGTCCAAATATAAAGAAATAAGTGGTTCCCAGCATGAATATTTCACTCTATGATGAAAAAGTAAGACCTGTAACCCCAGGAGAGAGAGATAACAGTTAGGGGACACCCCTGGAAATAAGTAGACTTCTTTAGATCTGCTTGTACCAGATTATGAAACAGGGGTCCTGAAGTGTCATTGTTCAAGAAGGACCCTTTTATTGAGGCAGACCTATCCCATGTGGAGACCTCTAGTCAAATAGGCTTCATTCTGTTTCACTGGAGTCTTCAGAAGAGGGAATTTCTTGGTCATCTTGATTTCAATTATTCCCCTCTACCTAGGCTGCATCTCATGCATCCGTTCGCCTTTCTCATTCTACCCTGTCTCTGAACTCTTGACTAAATGAACTGGTCTTGCATTTCCCACCTCCACCTGCTCATGGCCGCTGTCGAGAACCTAGTGTTTTTGGCCCCAGTGGCTGTCATCTAGTGCAGAGACAGCTACTCGTATCAGCATCCAGACAGCTGCCAGATGTACTGAGTGCCCACGACTGGGCGTGTTTTACATTCCTGACAAGATGGCCTCTTTCTCTTGTGCATTTGATACCCATGATCAACCATTGTGCTGACAGCTACGGCTCTCTTTCAGACAGTGGCTATTCAAAGACAGTGTACGTTTCCCGCTAGCACACATTTTCCTGACCTCAGTTGTGTGGGCTGAAGGGGAAAATGTTACATATTTCAGGAGCTCCTTTCTAGAGAGTGTGTGTGTACACAAAATTCAAGCTTGGTGTGAGCTAGTATGAATTGCATTGTTAGTGTCTTTTAACCTGTAGTACTTCTAAATCTAGTTTTTGTAAAATGATGTGTTCTTTTCCTTGGTGTTCATATCCAGGAATTCTGTATTCTTTTAGAATTCCTGGGCACCTGGGTGGTTCAAGCAGTTAAGTGTCTGCCTTAGGCTTGGGTCATGATCCTAGGGTCCTGGGATTGAGCCCTGGTTGGGCTCCCTGCTCAGCTGGCAGTCTGCTGCTCAGTCTCCCTCTGCCCTTCCCCCTCTGTCTTTCAAAGAAATAAATACATTCTTTAATATTTTCTCTCTTTAAAGAGTTAAATTTTATAGCTTTTATTGCCCGATTTAATTACAATACTAAGAGATAGTAACAGGAATTCCTTCCATCAGCATTTTGGAGATCCTAAACTTCACAGATATCCTTAGAGCACACATGATCACCTGATTATGCAAATCCTTATGTAGTTCAGGAATCGGACATCTTGGACTGTGATTCAGAAGCAATGTGAGCATTGAAAGAAAACATTAATGTTTTCAGAAACTAAGCAATAACTCTAAATATAATTTTTACTGGAAAATAATTACATATCGTATTAACGAGCAGCCTCCCTTTTCTGTCACAAATGTCCTAATCTATAAACACCTGTCCATATAACATGCTCCTTTGTACCTCTAGTACATTATATTCATGCTTTCTCTCCTTCTTCCATAAATTTTGGGTGTAGTTTTGGAAATGTACCAAAGGAGTTTATCCAGCTCCTTCATGGATGTACAGTAGAAGTCACTGACTTCTTACCTATTCTAAGTTTACATTGACTTATCTTGTCTATTTTATGTTGGCTTATCCATTCTCAAGTTCTGTTAGCCGTAGAAACAAATTTGCAACGTGCTTGTAGGTAGAGTAAGATCTCTTAAGATTTGTCTGTTAGATTTTGCCTACAGCTTCAGTGTGTTATAATGTATATGTGATCACAACATCGTTTCAAAGGATACTGTTTGTTGATATTGAACATAGGTAAGCAACAAGGAGACCATCACCACGGTAAGATGATAAACACACGTATCACTCCCCAAAGTTTGCCCCAGCCCCTTGGTCATCCCTCTGTGCTCCTTCTCCTCCAGGAGGAGGTAGTTGCGAGGTATGCTTACCTCCTGGAGGCCGGTTGAGGGTTTGTAAAGTAGATTCTTTGTGACAGATACACCGTTAATGTCTTTGAGATTTCTTATTTTCTCAAATGGTATTTCAGCTTGTCCTTTCCTTGCCTGACCATTTCTGTGTTGGCCCTGATGTGATTGAAGTTCTGTGGAAGCTTCTCATTATGACTGCCTGCTTGGGAGCCTGTGCCTTTCTCATTTACCTGTGGAGAACCATCCTCGCTGTAAGTATACTAATGTACCTTCTGTACTTTCATTCATAAATAAGCAGACAATTTTGTAGTCACTGGATATTTTTATGTCCATTCAGTACTACAGATTTCCCTCTAATATGTCAATTTTGATGATCACCTGGATTCATGGAGTTTTAGATTTCTGTTGAAGTGCCTTCTTGATCCATATGTTCTTTTTTTTTTTTAAGTTCAAGCATAATCGACAAACAGTGTAATGTGAGTTTCAGGTGTACAACATGGCTCCACAATTCTGTACATTTCTCAGTGCTCGCCGCGAAAGGTGGACTCTTCTTCCCCTTCCCCTCTTTCCCCCATCCCTCCACACACCTTCCCTCCCACCCTTGTCTTCTCTAGAAGTGTGCTGTGGAACCTCCATTTTTTGGCCGTTCTCCAGCTATCTTGTGTTCTCAATCTCTAGTTTGACTCATCTGTGGTCTGAGAGCATAATTCCTGTAGTTTTGATCCCTTTGGTGGTTCCCATGTGTTGTATGGCCCCGAATATGGCCTCTCTCAGTGACTGTTGCACGTGAGCTTGAGAAGAGCGTCTATACCTCGTCGTTGAATCAATTATTCCGCCGATGTTAGTGGTGCAGCGGATGGGTGATGCTCGTCAGTGCACCTGAATCCAGGAATGGATTCATCTGTTCCCACCAGCCATATTTTCAGTTTCTGCTTCATGTGCTCTGATACTCTGTTGTTGATGCATGCACATTAGAAATTGTTGTGTCCTTTCGGAGAAATGGACAATGGAGAAATGGAGACCCCTTCATCATTGAAATAATGCCCGTCATTATTCCTGATGGTTTTCCTTACTTACTCTGAGGTGTGTTTTGAAGGATCCTTTCACTGGCAAAAGGTTTCTAGTTCGATGTTTCTTTAAACAGTGTACACATTTCATCCTTCTTCAATGAATCTTTTCTGAAAAGAAGTACGATGTCGTTCTTATCTTTCTTCCTCAGGAGTAAGGTGTTACTGCTCCCCTGTCCCCCTTCCCCTACCCACTCCCAGCCCCTGCTCCAGATTTGCAGAACTGTTTCTTTGTCTTTAATGATCTGTAGCTGAATATTCTATAACAGACATCATTGGTGTTTTTTGTTCATTGTTTGTGTGTGTGTGTGTGTGTATGTTTGTATTTCTCCTGCTTTTGATGTTTTATTTCCCTGGATCTTGATTTGGGAACTCCATTAATTTCAGAAAATCCTCCGTCATTATTATTCAAATATCTCTGTCCACACTCCTATAGGAATAGGTATTCCTATTATGTGTGTGTGACACATTTTGCCGTGACCTACCAGTCTTGGATTTTCTGCGCTGTCTTTGTAATTTTTGTCTTTGTGTTGCTTTTTTATTATTAATAATTTTTTAAAATTTATTTGACAGAGAGAGATCACAAGTAGGCAGAGAGGCAGGCAGAGAGAGAGAGAGGAGGAAGCTGGCTCCCCACCGAGGAGGGAGCCCAGTGCGGGACTCGATCCCAAGACCCTGAGATCATGATATGAGTTAAAGGCAGAGGCTCAACGCACTGAGCCACCCAGGTGCCCTTTCTGTTTCCTTTTTGGAAGTTTCTACTGGACATTCCTTACAGTCAATGATTCTTTCCTCTGGTTTATTTTGAGCCTCTTCATGAAGCCAGCTCAAGCACTCTTGATTTCCGTATTGGTGGTGGTGTCTAGAATCATGTTACAGTCTTAGAGTTTCATATCTATGCTTACATGTACCACCTCTTCTTCCTCTTGTGCAATTTTCCCTTAGATCGAGTATCCTACATCGAAGGGACTTTAAAGCCCCAGCCTGCTAAGCCATCACTTCTGCCACAAGAAGTGTGATTCTCGTGCTTGGTCTCATGGTTTTTACCTTTGGTATGTCTTGTAGGGTTGTGTTGAAAGCAAGATACTGTGTCCTGGTAAAGGACCTGAGGTAGGTGGGTGTTAGGGTGAGGTTGTTTGCTCTTTTGGCTCAGGGTTCGACTGAGGTATTCACCGGTGAGGCAGGGAGAGATGGCACTGGAGTTGAGTATTTCCCTTCCCTTTGTGGCTTAGTCTCTGGGAAACCCTGAGTTAGACTCTTGTGACATAATTTCACTTGAGGGCTGATCTTTCTAAGAAGGAAGAACTCTTTTGAGTTTCTTTCTACATGGGAATATTCCCCCCTCTCCCTGTCAATGGAGAAAACTTCCCTTCAAAGAGAAAGAAAAATATTATGTATTCGGTGTAGCCATCTACCTTTACACTTCCCCTGCCGATGGGGTTGGTGACAAGGGCCAGGGGAGCTCAGAGGTTCCTAATCAACATGTGAAATTAAAGGAATAACTTTGGTTTTCTAATTGCCCTGCCCTGATGCACTCTCCCCACCAACATTATTAGGACTGGTTTGTGATAGCATGGTGATATTCCAATATCCTGGTAAGATGTGGGGGTTGGCCTCAGCCTCTCATCATCCTGTAAAACTGTTGAATAGGGAAATATGTTAATGGTGCAAAATGAGGTCTTGCCTAGATGTTATTGAGCTATAATAAGACCAGTGTCACTCGAGTCTGAATTGCCTGGCTCCCCTTTTTGGACACATCCGCTGTCTTTCTGTGGTGGCTTATGCTTCATCTCTCAACATGGGCCACTCTTTTTTCTCATTCGATAGCTTTGACTTCTTTTTGATGACACTCCATTTCTAACAGTCTGGGGAACTTCATAGCACCTGATGTGCTCTAACTGTGCGTGAATTCAGTAAACAGCCAACTCTTTGGAAAGTTTCAGGAAAGCTTTCTAGAGAAGGAAAGAGTCATATCTTTGACACAGCATTTGCTCCCTTGCCTGCCTGCCTCCCTGCCTTCTTTTCTCCTTCCTTCCAGGACTTTAAAATAGTCCCAGGTTCTATACTTCAGTGCAGATATTGTGTTGCAAAAAAATTAAGGAATTATGCTAAGTGAAAGAAGTCCAGTAGAGAAAGTCACTTGTCATATGGTTTCTCTAATTTGTGGAACATAAGGAATAGCATGGAGGATATTATGAGAAGGAAGAAGAAAATGAGTTAGGGGGGCAGAATCCGAGGGGGAGATGAACCATGAGAGACTATGGACTCTGGGAAGCAAACTGAGGGTTTTAGAGGGGAGGGGTGTGGGGAGATGGGTGAGCCAGGTGATGGGTGAGCCAGATGATGGGTAAGGAGGGTACGTGTTGCATGGAGCGCTGGGTGTTATACACACACTGTGAATCCTAGAACGCTGCATCAAAAACTGATGAGAGAGACACAGGAACAGAGCATGGGGACACAGCTAGATCTCGGGATGTCGCAGCACAGGGGACCTTCCTAAAGGAAAGCTCGAGAAGCATTCACAAAGGAAAGGAACCACGTTCACCAAAAAACAGCTGGCCAATTTGGAATCCTTGCTTAGCAGGAACCCATACCCCGCTCCCCAGCCTTCAGAAAGAAATGGCCTGGAAACTGGAGATCCAGCCCACCATACTGCAGGTTTGGTTCATGAACCACGGAGCAAAGCTTAGGAAATCCAAACAGCAATTAGCTGGAATAGAAGTCAAGACCAGCTCTTCCAAGGGACCCACGGATGCCCCTCCGGGTTTCCCCCATGGTGCCTACCAAGCTTCCCTGGTTTATATAGATCACCTTATACCTTGCTTCCAATGCAGCATATGCTCTAATCTGAAGTTTCTCCCAGACCATTCTGTTGGCCACAAAATAGTGCATTCTGGGCGCTGCCAAGACCCCAACATCTATTCCCTTTGTGCCATTATGGAATCTCAAATTCTTCCCACATGTTTTACTGCTAATTCTCTTGGTTCTTCATCTCCACAAAGAACTTAATGAGCGAAGCCAGACTCAAAAGGTCACGCATACTGTCATGATTTGCGATGATTCCCATCTGGGAGATTCGAGAACCATGCAACATGGATGCATCCCAGAAACATGCCCCATGAAAGACAAAAAAAACACACAAGCACCTGTAGGGTATAATTGAGTGGAAAGAGGCCCTCACCAAACTGACAGTGATTGGGTATGTTTTGTGTTGTAATTAGCATGGCGGGAACATGCACTAAATTCATCCAAGGACACAGAATAGCAATACTCTATTACATACACCACAAAAAGCAACCATGGGGCAGGCTGAAGGATCAGCCGTGGTGGTAATCATTTTGTGATCAATAAATGTATCACATCAATGCACTGTACACGTTATACTTGTAGCTCAGTAAGGCTGAAGACAATGTTTAAATTCCATCTCAGTAAATATATACAATGAAAAAAAAAAGCTAACACAAACTGCATGGTTACTAACATTACAAAAAGCTAGGGAAATGGTGAAATAATGAATACGTTGTAAATATCTGCATGAGATCCCTTGTCAAAATTGAATAGGTTGAACATTCATTGAATAAAATGTGAATAGATTTGGGGTTCAAAAAGGAGTTATACACACTTGTGCTCTTTATCAGAAGTGGATTGTGAACTATGATGACTTAATCAGGAAATTCCAATTTTGTCTTCTTTTTTAATCCTGCGAATTCCTTCTGCTAAGCAAAGTGATTATTTTAATATCTTTGGATTACAAATTTGGTATTTAGCTGAACTATAGATTTTTACTTGTAATATGTTCTGAAATCCAGCCCATCTCTGTTTCTTCCTCTCTTAGGTAAAGCCTCGACAATATGAAGGTAAGATTTTCAGCTTCGGCTTTCTTCGCCAAAAATTCTCGGTACCAGTGTGTGATGTGGCTATAATCTGACGAGGGATAAATATGGTGACTTCTGATGTCTCACTGACTTCTTAAGTCTTGCAAATGGTTCTCTTCCGCATGGGGAGTCTAAGTGACAATGTGGAGGGAGTTGCCCTGTCTAAGAGACCAGGAGGAGGAACACCTCGTGGGACTAGGGAGAATACAAGGTGTCATTTTGCAGAGAGATGTTTAGGAGGCAAGTGATGATCACAGCCTGAGGTCTGGAGGGAGTACTTTGCCATGAGCTGGCTCTTGGTGAAATGTCAAGAGGAGAAAGCTCTCTGAGTCTAGCAAACAGGCTACACTCAGAGAAGAAGGCAGATATTGCCACACAGAGCACGTGTCACGGGAGAGGATCAAAGCATGGTATTGAGTCTGAAGTGGAGGGAGCCTTTCCTGCCAAGGGAAAATGAATTGAATCGAATGTGTGCCAGCGGGGATAATGGATAGTGTCTGGGGCTCGTGGAGTGTGGTGATCTGTGGTGCTGGCTGTGGCCGTCAGGCGCTGTGGAAACCGTCGAATGCCGTTGTTCATCGCTGTGAGTTCTTGCTTTCTTCAGGCACAGTGGGAATGCTGACAAGTTAGTGACACCCACGTGTCAGAGGATGTGTCCCTGGTAGGATTATTCAATCCCACTGGGATTATTCAATGTCGCTGGTTATGCTAATTATCTTAAAATTCTTTTTTCTCCTTTCAGTTACTTTAGACCAAATAAAGATGAATATTGTTGAGCTGAAAAAGGAAAACAAATATCTTGGCACAAACATAGCCAGTTGGGAGGAGAAGGTATGTGTGCCCTTTCAAATATTTTTTGTGATTTCATTTTGGTTCCTTCCTCCTCGGCTAGTTCATTCTATTGATCTATTTCATGGGATCCAGAGTGGTCCTTGAGTAAGAGAAGCTTCACAAATGTAGAGCACTGCCTCTCTCTTTGAGAAAGGAGTTACACATTGTTAGATAGGATTCTCTAACATGATGCTATTTTGGGATTCTGATTCCTTTTTCCTGTGCTTTACAGATCAGGGAAGCAAAGAAAGCTCAAAGGAAGAGAGCACATAAGGTTTCCCTTGTGGAAATAAATGAATGCAAAGTAAGAATCCTTTCTTTGCCCGCATTGTGTTCTAACAATGGAAATAAAAATAATGAATTACTCTTATTATTATTATTTCTAAGATTGATTGATTTGAGAGAAAGAAAGAGTGAGGAGGGGGGCCTGAAGGAGAGAGAGAGAATCCCAAGCAGACACCATGTTGAGTGTGTAGCCTGATGCAGGGATCAATCCCATGACCCTGAGACCAGGACTTGAGGCCAATGAAAGCAGGAGTCAGATACTCCACAGACTGGACCATCCAGGTGCCACCCAAGTGCCCCAAGGAATGAGTCCTTGTTCCTCATTCAATACATATATATATTTCCATATATTTTCTTGAAGGAGAACATAAAAAACTTGGAAATCATCAATAAAAATTTGAAGGACACCCTTCATCTTAAACAGGCTCTCTCAGAGGTTGTGAGAGCCAGAGATATCCAGACCATGGATGTGGTAAGAGGTCAATGTTCGTTGTCCTAGAATGCTGCTCGGGAGGCTTTTGACTCAGTGGGGGAGGTGAGTGCAGTGTACCCATGCGCTGTTTATGCAGTAGAGAGTGGGCGTCTGGGCACTGCAGCTTCTACTGAACAGCGAGCTGCGATTTCACTTGGGACCACCACAATGAGGTTTGCCACTTCAAGATCTAGGAAATATGGTTTATTTCACAGTTGGGTAATTTCACATCATTCAGTGCTGCCCTCCACGTTATGTAGAAAATCCCACAAAATATGTGAGCGATGAAGGGCGATAGCAAGTCAATTATATAGTAGAAGATTTTTTTTTAAATATCTGTTCCACTGAGAAAGCCATTTGTGCGTTTTTTGAAATGAACCAGTTGTCTTACTTTCTCCTTATTCTATTTATGCCTCAAGGACTTTCTTTGTTGCCCTCTGTGATGCTGTCCTGCTAGGTGCCCTCATAGGTCTTTTCTTAAATCTGTCTTAAAGGTCCAAGATGAATTGGATGATGAAGTGCCGAGAGCCTTGAGTTGCGAAAACCAAGAACTGAAAGGTCTGTTGTTTGGGGGGAAGAAATCTCCATAGGGTGGCGATGAGTTTGCATCGGGCAGGGAAAGAATCCCTTCCTGCCTTCGCGGTCTTGCCCTTGTCCTTCCCCATCAAAACCAAGTTCTCAGGTCATGGCACAAACATACAAAAGGAAACTCATCCTTTACAGAGAAGGAAAAGTTCCTGGAAGACCGCTATAGTGCCCTGAGTTCTCAGAAAATAGCTAAAGAAGCAGAATTGAACCTGCTAATGAAGAAAGTGGATATGATGGTGGAGTTCACGGAACAACAAAAACGGACTGCAGAAGAGTAAGCTCTTGCTGCGTTGTCCTAAATACGGTTGTATAAATTTATGTGGCGTCAAGTCTAGATAACTGTATTTGGAACTTCTGGAATTGGATCGTAGAGTACGTTTGCCAAAGGCATTTTGTAGAATTGTGCCTGCCCTTTCTATTTTGATATGTGTAACCTGCATTTTCCTTTCTGTTCTAAGGACTTGCGGGGGCAGGTAGCAGCATTAGTCACTTGGATGCCTGGATCCCCTCTGGGTCAGTCTGCACTGTCCTTTCAGGTTCACTCTCCTCACGTGCTCTTACCACTCCTGCATTAGGTCCAATTCTTGTTCAGCATGAGACTTGGGTCCAGAATGTGGAGAGAACAATGGAATTCTCTTCCTGCAGAAACCAGGAAAGTTTCTTTGTGGAAAGTGGGCTGGGGCTCCAACAATCCTGGGTCCCTTCATCTGGTGCACAACTGAGATCATTCAGTGCAGCCCAGTCGCTAAGAAGGTCAGGGTATTTCCTGTCCATGTGATTTGTTTTTCTTTTCTTTTTAGAAAAGACTGTACATCTACCTATTTGACAGAGAGAGACACAGTGAGAGAGAACACAAGCAGGGGGAGTGGGAGAGGGAGAAGCAGGCTTCCCGCCGAACAGGGAGTCCAGTGTGGGGCTCGATCCCAGGGCTCTGGGATCATGGCCTGAATCAAATACTTTTAAGCAGATACTTAATGACCAGGCCACCCTTGTGCCCCTCCACATGATTTTCTAGGTGGAACTCTCCCGGATCCCATCCAAAGCCTGCAGTTTTACTAAGTCTCATCTTTGCTGGCTGAACCGGAACTTTGCTTGTTGCATTCCAACCTGTCCCCAAAATGTTGTTTGTTCATTTACTTTGTATTCACTCGCCTGTTCCAGAATTCACAGATGTGTCTTGGGGAGATTGGCTCCCACTGCCAGGCTGACTTTCTCCTAGACTCCCTCCTTCTGCATCTGGTTCTCATGTTTCCTCATGTGCTTTTTAGAAATTGGGTGCACTCACTCACAAGTTTGCTCTCTTGTCCAGTGTTTCCTTTTATTTCTCAGGAGGAGATCAGGACGTTGGAGGCCCTCATTCCTGTTGAAAAGCAAAACTGTTCCCTGTCTTCCCTGGAAAACAGCTTTGTGTTATTTCTTCCCTCTCCAGGGGTAGGGGCTGCTCTCTCTCACAGGCACCTGGGTTCTGTTCATTGGTAAGTTCTTCTTGGGGCAGGTCTAGTGTCCTCACCACCTTTCTCTCTTCAACACCATATCCCTGGGCCACACATTGACTGCCGCTCCAGAAGCCATTTGCTGCAGGATAGTTGAGAGGCCAGAAGCAGATGCTCATGTCCTTCTCTTTCTAGAGGTTTTGTCTCAGTTTCTAAAGTCTTTCTGCACGTGATTCTTGACATGTGTCCTGTTGAAACCTTTGAATCAACACCATGAACAAGAGTCCGAGGCAGCCCAGCCAACCAGCCTTGCTAACATCACCGTTTGCTGCCTTCACCATCCATGAACTTGGTCTTGTATTTGAGAAGGTTGACTCAATGGAGTTGACAGTTTTCCATCTGAAGTCTGTTCCCTGGACAAAACACCCTGAGTATGTGACAGTTCCCATGGATTATCTGAGGACCTATTTTTGGCAGTACGGTTGGCCTTTTCCTACAGCAGGATCTTTCAAGAGGGGGCAGGGGTTGTACTTCTCAAGCCTAGAGATGTGTGGGAGTGAGTTTCCATGCCAGTGAATCCCCATTCTGGAAGGTTCCTTTTGGGCTGACTGTGTTGCCCAACCTTGGTCTGAGGATCAGGGCTCCCCATGGAGGTGTGAGACTAATGATGGGCCACTGCTTCATCCTAATGGGTGTGGCTGGTCAGGCTTGGCTTTTCACTTTGAATTGAAATGAGCCTTCACCGACTCAACACGAAGACCAACTCTGAGAGGGCACAGAGTGCAATGTTATTTGGTGACATGGTGAAAGAATTGAAGTAGGGAAGTATAAAGACAGTCCCGATTGGAGGGAACTTGGCAGCAGCCAGAGTTTGATTGTCGTTGAACCCTAAATGGGGCCTTCATTCCTCTCCCTGTTGTGTTGTCAGTCTGTGCTTTTAGCGGGGACATTCCAACCTAGGCCACCAAGTGTGCTTGGGAGGATAAATGGTAGAAATTCAGGACCTTGTCTCCTGGACAATGTACATACCTTTCCCATCTTAGGAAGTTAGAAGAGACCATTAAAGATCTGAATGAAACCAGGAATGAGCTGTCAGCTGCTGAGGATAATCTGAAGGCGACTAAAGAAGAAATGGAGAAGTATCGGTAAGTCCAGACACTACCTACTACTGGCTCCTGAAATCCCCGTTCCCTTTGGATTCCTCATCTTTGTACATTATTAGGACTCAGGTCATATACACAAAAATTCAGAGGATATATCCAGAGAGAATTAACAGCCACAGAAAGATAAGGAACAAAACAATTACGTTACTAAACATGTCCTGATCCCCAGCGCTGGCGTGACTCTGTGGAAACTGACTCCACACCAGTGTCCTTGGTGTCAGTTGTCCTAATCTTGAGGAGAGCAGTTTGTCCTAGGATGAATCTTCCTTATAAACGTTGTAGTGCCATCTGATGGTGGTGGTCTTTGCAACCCTGGGAACCATGGCGAGGATAGAAGTTCAAGGAGAATAGAGCTTCATGACCAAAGACACTTGTCATGTGATAACTGAGGGAAGGATTGAAAATGGGTAAGGAAATGATTCAATTCTGAGCCTGCAGGTGAAGGAAAACGATTAAGGAAGGCTGTAGCAATAGCTTTGATCCTACTGTCCAGTTATAATCAGGTGAAAGTGGTTCTTGTGTCGGGATCTGATGTATGAGGGGACCGATAGAGGAGGTTGGTCACTTGGGCAGATGATGGAAAATCACACCCCATGTTGGATTTTGTCTGATGAAAACACTTGTCCCTCAGACAACAAGTGGAAGACATGCAACATGAGCTTTCAGAGGCGGAGTTCACCTTCCAAGGCCAGGTAACCTGAGTTGTGCCCAACACACTGACCCCTTGGCGCCCCCTGCAGGTGACGGTGGTGGCCCTTAGAGCCCTGAACATGGGCTTTTGGTGTGTTGGCTTTTTTCAGATCGCAGTGCAGGAGAGGAATGCTGTGGCTAAGTGGGTAAGTGTTTTCCTTTTCCTCGTCTTCTCTTGGGGCACAGTCTGGCACAACCGATGATGGGTGTGTTTTTCTCCCACAGATGAGGGCTCGGGATTGGGAGAGGAGGATAGTGCAGCAGAGCAGGGAGAACGCCTACCTGAGACACAGGTGTGAGAGTTTGACGTGTGTTTTTACGGTTTGGAGGGGTGACGGCTCTGCTGTTTAGCGCCTAGGAGAGGACGTGGTGTTTTAATTCTCAAGAAATGTCCATTCCTTTTCTGTGTTCAAGACTGCACATGATGGAAGGGGAGATGCTGCCTGTGGGACCCACGTGGCGCGGACCGATGCCGGGAAGGCCTGAGTTCCAGAAGCCTCTGTGGCAAGGTAGGGAGCACGATGTGAAATGCAGCAGCCTGATTTCTGCTGTGAAACCACACGGTGCCTTTCCCATTCCTGGACACTTGCCCCTGTGACAGGTGGAGCTCACGCCCCTCCACACCTTCCCCCGGCCACCCCCTTCTGAAGAGCTGCGCCTGAGAAGGTGGGAGCCGAGCTCCTTCCCACCTGGACTCAGGAGTCAAGCCTTGGGGGAAAAAAGACTATTTGTGAAAAAGGGCATTTATTTGCTTGTTATGGAGGTTCCTATATTTTTGTTTTATTGGTAATCTATAGGACCATATTCATCAGTGAAATGTATTTTATTCCTCTCATGCTGTCGGTGTCATGCCATAGCTTTATTGCTCCATCTGCCTATGCTTTCTTTGTTCGTGACTCTACAACCGTCAGAGTCTGTTTCTTCTCTGAAATGCTTACTTGTTGGTCAGTCACGCATGCTAGGTCTCATCCGCAGGCTGGACAAACGAACCATCCTTTGTGGCTGGAGAAGAGAATATGGGCCGTTCACGGTGGGGGTTTCTGGATGTCACCCACCCAAGGCTCTTCTCGCTTAGATGTTTAATCTATGAAGAAAAAGTGACTTGCCTGATGTGTGTTGAGCACCCCAATTTTAGTGTTGATTTCCAGACAGTTGTACCCTGACCTGTCCACACGGGATGCATTACTTATGGAAACACTGGAACCGGGGTCCTGGAGTGTCTCCCGCAAGAGTCAGGGGACTGGTGTCTCTCCTAGCAAAGGAGTCACTTGAGTCATGTGGGAAACCCTCTGATAAGGGACACGTGTGTGGGAAAGAGTGCAAGATGGGAGAGGAAGGCATGGAGGGCATGCAAACCACAGTAAACGTCTGTCCTTTGTCTGATCCAGCACCTAGACCGGTTCCCAGGATGAACAGCCGCACCGGCCCTCAAAAGGGCCCAGAGATGCCTACGGTAAGTGGTGTGGGCGTTTTGAGTTGTGTCCGTTTCTGAAATGTTTTGCAGTGTGGACAGCACCCTGTCCTGGCCTTGTAGTGTTGCATGTGATCTGCGATCATCCCTTTCAGAGTGCACGCCGCTCACCCAGGAGCCTCTGGGCTGCTCCATTAGAGATCCTCAATTTTGCGCTTCCTCCCCAAGCTGTAGATGCTTAGAGTCACGTGGTGGTAGGATGCTCACCTCGTGTGTGTGTGTGTGTGTGTGTGTGCGCGCGCACACGTGTGCATGTGTGTAAATATCTCGAGGAGGATGACGTCTCACTCCACAGTGAAGTCAGCTAGTTTGGCTGGTTTGTGGTTTGCTTTCCTGCGGGAGCAGGAGCATTTTTGGTTTTCGGGTCAGGAGACTAACCCGGGAGGAGGTTTGCAGAGGTCCTCACAGCGCGAAAATGGGAAAAGCCAGGACAGCCTCACACTTGTGCCACGTGCTTTGGGCAGCTTGAGTGTTGGTGGAGATGGTGAGTTGTGAGACCTCCTCTGCTTTCCAATTGTGCGGACAAAGACGTGAGCTGGAATCCCTCCAGTTGGCGCCTGGGCGAGATGATGGGGCACGCTGCCAGGTGCAGGTGTGTCTTAGAAACGCCCCCCGGAGCAGCAGCCCTGAAGAGGGAATCCCGGTGACTCCCCTCAGGGCCCACCCCTCACACGTGTTTCAGTTGTGCTCCCGTGAGCGGGTTCAGATGGGGTCTGGTGGCTGTGCCAGCTCCTAGTGTCTCTCCCGGCCCATCCTGGGAGCGTCACATGTGCTCTCCAGACACACTGGTTTGCACTTGGGGTTGGTGAATCGGCCCCTCCGTGGTTCTCAGCACCAAGGACTACGCATTTGCTCTGCGCCTGAGCTGAGGAGAGTCCGAAAGTCGGGGACGCGGATCCACAGAGCTGGTCTCGCTCACTCGTAGGGGTCGTGCTTCTCTCAGAAATCACTCTTGCAGGTCCGCTGCAGGACTCCAGACAGTCCTACCTCCTGGTGGTGTCTGTTGCCATGGACAGTCCTTGTGGAGAGTAGAAGACCCCTTTGTCAGGGGGGGAAGCAGAGCCGCTCAGTCGGGGGCTGGTGGGCCGCCGGTTGACCCACGAGCGGCTGCACTTCCACGCGTGGACACTGGGCTTCCCATGGCCTCTCATTGTGTGTGTTCTCAATGTACAGAAGGAGATGCTTTGCTTGCCATGATGGGGAAGCGTAGTCCTAGATGTAGATCCCGGCCTGTCCGGAATGGAGTTTTTTCCTTAGTGGATTATCCTGTGGCGGAAGACTCCTTGTCTGTGTTGAGGTGCAGACGTAGATTAACATGCGGTGACGGCAGTTTTCCCCACCGCCTCTGTTCACCCCAGGGGGTGGGTAGCCGTTCTGGCATGGGTGCTACCATCTTGCAACTTGGTGTTTAGGAGGATGCGTGTGTGTGCACCCCTGCCTGCCTACAGTGCACCCCTGGGAAGTAAGTGGGGGAGGAGGACCGCTCCCTCCCCAGTGAAGTCCTCTGGCCGGCCCGACTTCCTTTAGGTTTCCTTCATGTGCAGCTGGTGTTGTGCTCACGCCGGGGTTCGATGGGTCCGGTAATCCTCAATAATGGAGCCTGTGGAAAATCTCTCTGAATTTTATACTGTCTCCTTTGCAGTCTAGAACGTTCTCACAGCAAGATTCACGAGTTATCCCTGTTTTACCTCTCTGAAAAACATGCTATGCAGAACCACCTACTCACACCCTTTCTACAAGTATTTTGAAGTATCAGAGCTCTCAGGTGCACTGTCGGAATCGCAACCCGCGCACACGTTCTAATGGGGGACGTCAGTGATGACCTGTATTGACCACTGCCTCCCAGCCCTTGAACTGGGCTTCCAGGAGCAGGTCCTTTGGTCCTAACTTTCCTAAGAGCTGGTTTCTGTTCTCATCATACGTGTGGAGTTTTCCATCGGGAAGCATATACATTTCTGTGAATTCTCTTATTTGGCCTACCCATCTTCATTTCCCATTGGACAAAATGACTCTGGAACTCAGTGGGTTGAAATTTCCAAATGACGGTGTTTTAAGACAAACACAGCTGCTGAGTGTAAAGAAGGGTTATTGGTATCATGTTCCTCGGAAGACGCTTTTCCAGGGCCTCTGTCAGACCACAAGCCCCTAATTCCTCAAGAGTCTTTGTCCATGGCCAGAAACTGTAGAGAGGAGAGAACCCTTTGTCAGGAGGCGAGGCAGCGTGGGGAGAGTTGGGGACTCTCAAGCGCATGATTCCCCTGGAGTGGCTCAGGAACTTTGTGGAGAAAGGGCATTCAGTTTCGTCCCATTCCCTCTATTCTGACCTAACCAGAATCTTCTCCGGGGACCGAGGAGGAAAGACGAAGTGTTGTCCTGGATGCCGATGCCCCCGTGTCTGGAATGTGCTGCTTGACTAGTTTGCAATGATCCTTTTTCATCTTTAAGACACGACTACTTGCTGGTGAACGTGGGCAGACCAGGGCAGTGATGTTTGGTGACAGCCTATTCCTGTGACAGCCACTGCCCTCTCCCCCGTCTTTATACTGGCACCAGCTGGGAGGGGCTTGTCAGTTTTGCAGCAGATGCAGCTCTCCGGAAGAAGCCGGGTGCTGAGAGCTCTTTGCTTTGGTTTCTTCTCTTGGTGTTGCAACTTTTGTCTGTTTTACTAAAACATGTTCTTGTCTGTTCTGCAGGTCGGTACAGGTGTGAGAGTGATTCCTCCTTGCCCAGGGCCCCTCCGTATGCCCTACCACGTGGGGCAGAATATACCAGGCTTTCCTCCTCCTCCTCCCCCTCCACACTGGGGGACCTGGGGGCCTCAGCCCCACCTCGTTCCTCCACCCCTCGGTGAGATGATCTGAACTGACGTGAGTCATAAAGCACATTCACAGTTTAGCCACTTCTGTCGGTGGAGAGGATGGAGAGGTGGTACCACAAGTCTTTGCAAAGCAAAGATAAGCCCGAGTGAGGACATGGTCACATTCCTCCACTCTGTGTGGACGTCCATCTCATGGACTGTCTGGTCCACCGCCCAGCACTGGGCAGCAGGTGTCTGCCATGGAGAAGAAAGGTGACATTTCGCAGAGGACAGACACAGAGGCGTTGCCCAGGGGCACTGCGCAGACACGAGGTCTTGGGCTCTGGGCTGGATGAAGCACAACCTTCCCATCACCCTCATGTGTGGAGGCCCCAGTTGTCCAGCGTTATAGATTAGTTCTGGAAACATCTGTGCCCAGGCAGAGTGGTCGTACGTGTGAGGGTGAGGGACTGTTCCCACCTTCATCCACATGGGTCAGGGGAGTCCCGTGAGAAACAGGAAGGACCTTCCAGAGGGAGAGCATGGAATAGGCTGGCGCAGGGGAAGAGGATTGGCTTGAATCCTGCGTGGCCATCGCCCTTCTGAATCCACCTCCGTCCCTTCTAGGGCTTCCTTTCCACTCAGAAGCCTGTGCAGCTCCACGGGACAATAGCAGCGCTGTGCCCAAGAAGGCCCCAGAGGAAAACCAAGTAAGTACAGGGGTGTTTTCAGTTGTACCCATTTCTGGAGTCCTGTTCCTCTTTGGGCCTCACAGTGTCCTGACCTGTGTGTGTTGGGAATATCCTGGGGTCGTGGGTGGTGTCCTTTCCTGCTCAAAGTGGCAAGTCGTCATGCAGAGATTACAGGCGTCTCTGTTTCCAGATCATCACCTTGCAGTTGTGTCAGTGGAGAAAAGGCAGAATTTGTGCTCAGGGCTTGACATTCAAGGGGAAACCATGCTGGGGGCGCTTTGAAGATTCTGAAGTTCCTCAGCACAGACATGTGTGTGCCTGGCTATTTGCACACACTGAGCAGTGGGCAGGTGCCATTGTTGGGAAGGAAGTGTCTCTGTTGCACAATGGCAGACGTCTGTCTCTTAGCATCGTGCGTGTCCAGCATCCGCCTTTGTTGTTCTGGGAGGGATGAAACACCTCTCGCTTCATCTGCAGCATGTGGGGTTTGAGAAAAAGGGAAGACGGGACCGAGGTCTGGCGAAGGTTGGCTGCCCTCGCCTCGTCAGCCAGAGTCAGACTGTTCGTGGGGGAGTCAGGGTTGACCAGGAGCCACCCTAGCTAGAGCCCTGTCACCAGGCCTCTGTATGTATGTCACCACGCTGCCTGCAGCTGTGCACCTCCCCCGGGACTTCAGTCCCAGTGTCCTGCAGATTTGCCTGTGTTCCAGTTTTCTCAGCCCCAAAACCAAATCTCAGTGTGGCCTTCTCAGGACCTCTGCTTTTTTTTTAATCTGTGAAAGGGGGAGCATACTGGATTCTGAGGTCACTAGAGCAATAGGAGTTGAAGTCCATAAAGAACCTGCAGGGGTCCCTGGGCAGCTCAGTCGGTGAAGCAGCAGAATCTTGAATCCTGCTCAGGGCATGATCTCGAGGTTCTGAGATTGAGCCCCCAGCCGGCCTGGGTGATGAGTGTGGAGCCTCTCTGGGATCCTCTGTCTCCCTCACCATCTCCCCTTTCCCTCTTGGCTCACGTGTCGCCCTTTCTCCCTCTAATCCTTTCCCTAAAGCAAGTAATATGCATAATACATGGGCTCTGACCATTCACTGTTCTGTTTAAATGAAAATCGCTCCATGCAGAAGAGCGTCAAAAGATGTTCACTTAAGTCCACAAAATGCACTAAGAGTGTATCACCTCAGCCCAGGTAGTGGCCATTCTCATTTCAAAGACAAGGCAAAGGGCCCCCTTTTTCTATTAAATGTCAGGTCACAGCCACAATGAAGTAAAAGGTCGTTAGGAGAACGGGTACAATCAGAGCTTTATATGTGAGATGTGAAGACAATTATTGTCTATTACAAATAGACTCGCAGAGGCGGCCACACATGCAAGTGTTCATCCAAGGCCTCAGATACACTATGGGAGGCAAAGAGCGTTTGGGAAAATCTAAGGTCCTAGTGTACTAACCCAAATCCTTTTGCCTTACAGGCTAATCATTTTCTAATTTGAAGACTTCCTTGACCTCCAACAACCAGGCTCCAATGAGTTTTTATTTAGTAAAAATATGAATGCTTTCTGCCTGGTGGTCTGAGTGCTTTCCCTGCCCATCCTCTCCCCTGTGCTTCGTCTCTCCTGGTATCCCCCCAATAAACCGTTCACGGTTCTGTGTCTGTGTCAGCGTGCGCCTTTAGGAGGACCTACAGTCCCTCTCCTTCGAGTGCACAGGGTCATGCCTTCACACACAGATAACACCCTGGCAGCAGTGGTGGTGACAGAGGATAGAGCAAGACTACGCTTCGTGGTACCTCTACTGCAAGGGACCCCAGGAATCCTTCCGGGGAGGGGGCCCAACTTGAATTTAGATCCACTGGTGCTTGTATTAACTCTGGTGACAGATCCCCTTGAGCACATGGCACCTGCTAGTTTGGGAGGGGGTAGTGATTGGCAAGACAGCTGCCTGTCCCCAGGCAGTGGTCTGCTGTGACAGTGAGCAGAGAATGAGGTGTCTGTTGAGGCCCTGAGAGCCTGGTGAGGAGGCCCAGCATTGTGCAGTGATTTCACCTTCTCAGCTGCCCCCCAACCACAGGGGTGCTTGAGGGGAGCTGATGGCTGGCAGTTTTCTTGGTGAGACCCATGATGCCCCACAGTGCTCCCACAGTTTCCCTGTGGAGGGATGGGCAGGCAGAGGTCACTGACAAGAGACCCATCCCTTCCTCAGCAGCAGGAGGAGTTGGGGGTATGCTTCTGTCCCCTTTTAGGCCCTTTTTGCCAATCCCTTCCGCAGCAGAGCTGCTGGATTCTGCAAAGCCCTCCTTCCCAGGTCATGGACGCAGCCATCCTCCAGCAGCTTTGGGGTCATGGCAGGGCCACCGAAGGATCAAGTTCAGTCTGTTCACATGCTGCCCAGGAGAGGCTGGTAACTGCACTGCGGCAGTCAGGGTCAGCCTGAGCAGCCTTTGTCAGTGGGATTGTCACGTCCTGTGACAGGGCCTAGGCCGAAGGAGGGCAGGAGAGAGGGGTTGACAGGAGAGGTGGTTCCCTGCGGTGTTCCCAGACAGAGCTGCACAGAGCGGGAGGCCTGAGGGTCTGGGGAGTGATCAAGAGACTGTCAGGAGGGTGCCTGGGTGGCTCAGTGGGTTAAGCCTCTGCTTTCAGCTCAGGTCATGGTCCCAGGGTCCTGGGATCGAGCCCCGCATCAGGCTCTGTGCTTGGCAGGGAGCCTGCTTCCTCCTCTCTCTCTGCCTGCCTCTCTGCCTGCTTGTGCTCTCTTTCTGTCAAATAAGTAAATAAAATATTTTAAAAAAAAGACTGTCAGGATGAGACACTGAGTGAATGGTAGGGGGAATTGGGCAAGTGCTAGCAAGGGAGAGGAAGCAAGGAGATAGGGTAGACAGAAGCAGAGACAAAGAAGAGTTTCAAGGATGAACAGCGCTTGGTGGTGTAGTTGTGTGGTGGTGGAGAAAGGACCAGAGTGGAGGAGGTGTAGGTAGGTGCTCTGAGCATTAGGGCCAGAGAAGGCGGGAATCCTGGGCATCAGATTTCCCTGAGCCCACAGCTCCGACCTCTCAGTGGCTGAGCTCTGCAGAGGCCTTTCCACTTGGGAAGATGAGCGCACCTCTTTTTGCATGGAGTTGTGGGGCCTAGCCTCAGGATCTGTCAGGGGAGAGACAGCGCCCTCTGTCCCTCCTACTGAAATGCCCCAATTGGAGCATTGCAGGGATTCCCAGGGAGGCCAGCAGAGGGAGCCCGCGCACCTCCAACAGGAAGGGGGCGGTATCTCTGTTGTGCGCAGCCTTGGCTAGCAGAGGGCGCGCCATTGGCTTCTCTGACCCAAGGGGCCTCCGCAGGAAGGGCTTCTGTAGCCACCCAGGGATCCAGCTCCACTCTCACTGCCCCAGGATAGAGTGTCAGAGCTGTATTTCCAGCCAGTTCCCCCGACCCCTGGGGAGACCTTGGGGCTTTGCAGCAACTTGTTGCCTCCTGAGGTGTGACAGAGAAACTGCCTTGTTGGCTGAGTGCTGAGGAGGGGGCTCTGGAAGCTTCCCCAGGACGTGCTGGTAGGTGAGAAATACAGGCGCTTCCATACTGGGGCTCTTCCCATGGTTTGGTCCTCAGTTTCCCTGAGGGCATTTGAACAAGCCCTATTTTACTCAGGGGTCTCTGGATTGAGAGGTCAGGGGACACCACATCAGAAATGCTGCGGTTGCTTTGTTACCGATCCTGACTTGTTTCTGGGAAGAAGCCGTGACTCCGCTTCAGAGGAACTGGAGCTACATTGCGTTGGGACAGGAATGCAGGAATGTGTCGTTTGCTTTCGGTAGCATAGATATTTTCACAATATTTATTCCTCCAATCCAGGAGCATGGAACATTTTTCCATTTCTTTGTGTCTTTTTCAATTTCCTTCGTGAGTACTTTATAGTTTTTATAGCTGACTTTCAGGACCTTCTAGAAGGAGGAGCTGGCGTTCCCCTCTCTGAGTTCTGCTAGAACCAGTGCCCCAGGTAAAAGCACAGACTTTCCTCCACTGGAACATGCTTTTGTTACTTTTCAGTGTTTATTTTTTCCAACATTGTTACAGTAGTTGGAAACCAAGGGAAAACTTGGCAGGTACCTGATACCATAATCCTTTTATTCTTTTAGAATTAAATTTACAAGGACAACAGGAATTGTTTTATTTATCCTTTCCAGTCTTCATTGGAAGGAAACTCATCAATAAAATCTTCAAAAGGTACCTTTTACCCATCTCCTTTTCTGTTTTCTTTTTTAACGATTTTATGCAACTACAGTGGTGAGGAGGGAGAGGCAGAGGGACAAGGTGACTGAACACTGAGTGGGGACTCCAACGTGGGACTCGATCCCAGGATCCTGAGATCAAGACCTGATCCACCCAGGTGCCCCTGCTTATCTCCTTCTTTTCTTTTTCTTTTTTCTTTTTTAATTTTTTAAAAAATTTTAATAAACATATATTTTTATCCCCAGGGGTACAGGTCTGGGAATCACCAGGTTTACACACTTCACAGCACTCACCATAGCACATACCCTCCCCAATGTCCATAACCCCATCCCCCTTCTCCCAACCCGCTTCCCCCCAGCAACCTTCAGTTTGTTTCTTGAGATTAAGAGTCACTTATGGCTTGTCTCCCTCCCAATCCCATCTTGTTTCATTCATTCTTCTCCTACCCCTTTAAGCCCCCATGTTGCATCACCACTTCCTCATATCAGGGAGATCATATGATAGTTGTCTTTCTCCGCTTGACTTATTTCGCTAAGCATGATACCCTCTAGTTCCATCCGCGTCCTCGCAAATGGCAAGATTTCATTTCTTTTGATGGCTGCATAGTATTGCATTGTGTATATATACCACATCTTCTTTATCCATTCATCTGTTGATGGACATCTAGGTTCTTTCCGTAGTTTGGCTATTGTAGACATTGCTGCTATAAACATTTGGGTGCACGTGCCCCTTCGGATCACTACATTTGTATCTTTAGGGTAAATACCCAGTAGTGCAATTGCTGGGTCTTAGGGTAGTTCTATTTTCAACACTTTGAGGAACCTCCATGCTGTTTTCCAGAGTGGTTGCACCAGCTTGCATTCCCACCAACAGTGTAGGACGGTTCCCCTTTCTCCGCATCCTCGCCAGCATCTGTCATTTCCTGACTTGTTAATTTTAGCCATTCTGACTGGTATCAGGTGATATCTCATTGTGGTTTTGGTTTGTATTTCCCTGATGCCGAGTGATATGGAGCACTTTTTCATGTGTCTGTTGGCCATCTGGATGTCTTCTTTGCAGAAATTCTGTTCATGTCTTCTGCCCATTTCTTTTTTTTTATAAACATTTTTTTAAGATTTTATTTATTTATTTGAGAAAGAGACAGTGAGAGAGAGCATGAGAGGCGAGAAGGTCAGAGGGAGAAGAAGACTCCCCATGGAGCTGGGAGCCTGATGCGTGACCCGAGCCGAAGGCAGTTGCTCAACCAACTGAGCCACCCAGGCACCCTCTTGCCCATTTCTTGATTGGATTATTTGTTCTTTGGGTGTTGAGTTTGCTACGTTCTTTATCGATTTTGCACACTAGCCCTTTATCTGATATGTCATTTGCAAATCTCTTCTCCCATTCTGTCAGTTGTCTTTTGCTTTAGTTAACTGTTTCCTTTGCTGTGCAAAAGCTTTTGATCTTGATCAAATCCCAGTAGTTCCTTTTTGCCCTTGCTTCCCTTGCCTTTGGCAATGTTCCTAGGAAGATGTTTTTGCAGCTGAGGTTGAAGAGCTTCCTGCCTGTGTTCTCCTCAAGGATTTTGATGGAGTCCTTTCTCACATTGAGGCCCTTCATCCATTTTGAGTCTATTTTCATGTGTGGTGTAAGGAAATGGTCCAATTTCATTTTTCTGCATGTGGCTGTCCAATGTTCCTGACACCGTTTATTGAAGAGGCTGTCTTTTTTCCATTGGACATTCTTTCCTGCTTTGTCGAAGATTAGTTGACCGTAGAGTAGAGGGTCTGTTTCTGGGCTTTCTATTCTGTTCCATCGATCTATGTGTCTGTTTTTGTGCCAGTACCATGCTGTCTTGATGATGACAGCTTTGTAATAGAGCTTGAAGTCTGGAATTGTGATGCCACCAACTTTGGCTTTCTTTTTCAATATTCCTTTGGATATTCGAGGCCTTTTCTGGTTCCTCATAAATTTTAGGATTATTTGTTCCATTTCCTTGAAAAACAAAATGGATTGTATTTTGATAGGAATTGCATTAAATGTGTAGTTTGCTTTCAGTAGCATAGATATTTTCACGATATTTATTCCTCCAATCCAGGAGCATGGAACATTTTTCCATTTCTTTGTGTCTTCCTCAGTTTCTTTCGTGAGTAGTTATACTTTTCTGAGTATAGATTCTTAGCCTCTTTGTTAGGTTTATTCCTCGGTATCTTAAAATTTTGGGTACAACTGTAAATGGGATTGCCTCCTTAATTTCTCTTTCTTCTGTCTTGTTGTTGGTGTAGAGAAATGCAACTGATTTCTGTGCATTGATTTTACATCCTGACACTTTACTGAATTCCTGTACAAGTTCTAGCAGTTTTGGAGTGGAGTCTTTTGCGTTTTCCACATATAGTATCAGATCATCTGCAAAGAGTGATAGTTTGATGTCTTCTTTGCTGATTTGGATGCCTTTAATTTCCTTTCGTTGTCTGATTGCTGAGGCTAGGCCTTCTAGTACTATGTTGAATAGCAGTGGTGACAATGGATATCCCTGCCGTGCTCCTAACCTTAGCGGAAAATCTTTCTGTTTTTCTCCATTGAGAATGATATTTGCGGTGGGTTTTTCATAGATGGCTTTGAGAATATTGAGGTATGTAGCCTCTATCCCTACACTTTGAAGAGTTTTGATCAGGAAGGTATGGTTCTTGTTCTTTCTTTTATTAATGTGTTGTATCACATTGATTGATTCGCGGATGTTGAACCAACCTTGCAGCCCTGGAATAAATCCCACTTGGTCATGGTGAATAATCCTTTTAATGTACTGTTGGATCCTATTGGCTATATTTTGGTGAGAATTTTCCCATCTGTGTTCATCAAGCATATTGGTGTGTAGTTCTCTTTTTTGATGGGATCCTTGTCTGGTTTTGGGATCAAGGTGATGCTGACCTCATAAAATGGGTTTGGAAGTTTTCCTTCCATTTCTATTTTTTGGAGCAGTTTCAGGAGAATAGGAATTAGTTCTTCTTTAAACGTTTGGTAGAATTCCCGCGGGAAGCCGTCTGGCCCTGGGCTTTTGTTTGTTTGGAGATTTTTGATGACTGTTTCAATCTCCTTACTGGTTATGGGTCTGTTCAGGCTTTCTATTTCTTCCTGGTTCAGTTATGGTTGTTTATATGTCTCTAGGAATGCATCCATTTCTTCCAGATTGTCAATTTGTTGGCGTAGAGTTGCTCATAGTATGTTCTTATAATTGTCTGTATTTCTTTGGTGTTCGTTGTGATCTCTCCTCTTTCATTCATGATTTTATTAATTGGGTCCTTTCTCTTTTCTTTGTTATAAGTCTGGCCAGGGGTTTATCAATCTTATTAATTCTTTCAAAGAACCAGCTCCTAGTTTCGTTGATTTGTTCCATTGATTTTTTGGTTTCTATTTCATTGATTTCTGCTCTGATGTTTATGATTTCTCTTCTCCTACTGGGTTTAGGCTTTCTTTCTTGTTCTTTCTCCAGCTGCTTTAGGTGTAGGGTTAGGTTGTGTACCTGAGACCTTTCTTGTTTCTTGAGAAAGGCTTGTACCGCTATATATTTTCCTCTCAGGGCTGCCTTTGTTGTGTCCCACAGATTTTGAACAGTTGTGTTTTCATTATCATTTGTTTCCATGAATTTTTTCAATTCTTCTTTAATTTCCTGGTTGATCCATTCATTCTTTAGAAGGATGCTGTTTAGTCTCCATGTATTTGGGTTCTTTCCAAATTTCCTCTTGTGATTGAGTTCTAGCTTCAGAGCATTGTGGTCTGAAAATATGCAGGGAATGATCCCAATCTTCTGATACCGGTTGAGACCTGATTTAGAACCCAGGATGTGATCTATTCTGGAGAATGTTCCATGTGCACTAGAGAAGAATGTGTATTCTGTTGCTTTGGGATGAAATGTTCTGAATATATCTGTGATGTCCATCTGGTCCAGTGTGTCATTTAAGGCCTTTATCTCCTTGTTGATCTTTTGCTTGGATGATCTGTCTACTTCAGTGAGGGGAGTGTTAAAGTAAATATTCTTTCATTTAAAAAATTTTTTTTTCACTTGCTACAGAGCACAATCAAATGAATTAAGAGTTTGGATACTTTTTGAACTTTGTTTGGAAAGAAAACCTTCATGATGAAATATATTACATCTTCATGGTGACAGATTCTGTTTCTGTTCTGTGATATCAGTGAGCCAGAGATGGCCCCTGTGTACTGGCAGTTGCAACCCATGAGTTAAAGACCTCTTGCTGATGCCTAAGACAGATTTGTTTTCTACACATCCAGTCTTTTAAGAACATAACCCTGGAGAGCAGATGTTTAAGTATTGACTGCCTGCCTGAATTCCATAGGTCGTGAACGTGACCAACATTTTCTTATCATAAATAAAGTCAGTGAGTCAATTAAGCAATCGAGATGAACTCTTCAGCTCTAAAAGTCCCTGAACAGCTGTTAGATTTCTAAATCCTTGGTGCAGAGTCCGCCGCCCCCCCCGAGTCAGGCTGCAGAAAGGCATTACTTAGGCACATGTGTACCCTGTTCAATGTCCCCAGTCTTGAAAGGATTAATACTGTGATGGGTCCCCCCTCTTGCAAACCTGTCAGTCCCCCAGGAAAGGGGATTTCAAGTTACTGCCACCTCATGGTCATATCTTTTTCCTTCAGCCTGAAACTCATTGAACTCACTCTGCATTCTTCCAGTCTTGGCATGTCTTTCTAAATTTGAAATATTTGATTGTCCTATTAGTTCTGAAGAAGATGAAGGGGAAGAAGGGAAAAACAAGGGGTCCTGAGAACAAGTGAGCAAGCCACAATGAATCCCTTGGCCACATATAATTTTTGGACCAGGTTCAGCTCTGGTGTGAAATATCTTAGCCTCTGTTTTTCATTTTTTGAGGAACGTCTACACTGTTTTCCACAATGGCTGCACCAACTTGCATTCCCACCCACAGTGTGAGAGAGTTCTCCTTTCTCCCAACTTCTCCACCACTGGTTGTTTTTTGCCTTGTCAATTTTTGCCATTCTACCTGGTAGAAGGTGGTATCTCAATGTGGTTTTGATTTGACTTTCCCTGATGGCTAATGATGATGAACATTTTTCCATGTGTCTGTTGGTGATCTGTCTGTCTTCTTTGCAGAGGTATCTGGTCACATCTTCTGCCCATTCTTTGACTCGATTATTTGTTTTTTGGGTGTTGAGCTTGAGAAGTTCTTTGTAGGCCTCGGACTTCAGCCATTTGTCTGTAGTGTCAGTTGCAAATAGCTTCTCCCATTCTGTGGGTTGCCCTTTGTTTTGTTGATGGTTTCCTTTGCTGTGCAGAAGCTTTTGATCTTGAGAAAGTCCCAAAAGTTCATTTTCACTTTAGTTTCCCTTGCCTTTGGATTGTGTCTAGCAAGTAGTTGCTGTGGCTGAGGTCAAAGAGGTTGCTGCCTCTATTCTCCTCTAGGATTTAGATGGATTCCTGCCTCAGTCTGAGGTCTTTTATCCAGACTTTTCATGACAGACAACAAAGTGATGGTTAGCAGCATGGGAGAAATAGGTGATGGGGATGAAGGAACTGCTTGTCCTGATGAGCCCTGGACAATGCATGGAAGTGTTGAATCCCTCTGTTGTATTCCAGAAACTATTATATGTGAACTCTAGTGGCATTGAAGAATTGTAAGAAAGGAATGTAGTTGGCAAGCTGTATGTATGTATGGAAATGTTCAGTCCTGTCTTTCCTATTTCGTTTTGTTGGTTTGTCTAAACCTATTATACACTGAAAGGTTTATTAGTTATCATTGCTTTTTATTTTTTAATGCATAATGTTGCATAATTAGTCCTACCATTACTTACTAGTAATGACACCTATTCTCTCCTATTGTTTTATTTAAATGATAGCATCTGTGTATGTTACAGAAATTGAGTAATACACAACCATATAGAAATCACAGAAAGCTATTACATCTGTTTTATGTTAAGGCAAAACATATATAACATTATGGATTCTATCATAATGTAGTTTTCTAATCTAGAATGTGTGTGTGTCATCACGTGGCTCCCTGTGAAGTTGGTGCCTGCCATTCTAGGGGCTAATTACTCATGGAGAGAAAAATCATGGTTGTAATACTAGAACGATTAATACCAACAAAGTCTATTTAGAGTTTACTGGAGGGGATCAAAGAGAGTTGATATGGGGGTCTGCCTTTTTGGCTCAGTTGGTGAAGCATCAGAGCCTTGATTTTGTCTCAGGTCATGATCTCAGGGTCATGAGACTAAGCCCAAATCAGGCTGCACACTGAGCATGGAGTCTGCTAAAGATTGTCCTTCTCAGCCACCTGGGTGGGTGGCTGAGTGGGTTAAGCCTCTGCCTTCAGCTCAGGTCATGTTCCCAGGGTCCTGGGATCTAGCCCCACATCATGTTCTCTGCTTGGTGGACGCCTGCTTCTCCCTTCTCTCTGTCTACTTGTGATTTCTCTCTCTCTCTGTCAAAAAAATTAATAAAATCTTTAAAAAAAAAGATTCTCCCTCTCTCTCTAGCCCAGCCCTCCCATTCAGTCTTCTTTCTCTCACTCTTTCTAAAAAAAAAAGTGTGTGTGTGTGTGTGTGTGCGTGTGTGTGTGTGTGTGTGTGTGTATGGTCGATTTCAAGATACACAGTTATTTGTTAATGTGTATAGGAAGGGAACATGATTAGAGTTTTTATTTTTTCACTACTTCAGCATACTGTCAGTTGCTGTTCAGCTTCTAAAGCTGCACTTCTTAATACTAATTTCAAGGATAGGGAGGATCTTAAGCCTAAGATCCATGTCTTCTGAGACTCTAAGGAATGGGAATTTTTTCCTGGAGGACAAAATTGTTCACTGTTCTTGGCACAAGTTATACACTGTCGATAATACTGCATCCCTTGGTAAAGGTTCATATCTTTGTCTTTGGCAAGATTTGAAGAGTGCTTGGAAGAAGAGTTGCTTCAATTGAAACTTCTGGAGTGAAAGAGTGGGGTTGGAGTAGTCATAGGACAGCCGTTACTTGTTATGTAAGAAGTATCAGTGTTGCGACTGTAAACAATAATGAAAGGAAGGCATCCTGGCAGTCATTTGGTGTGTGATGTGCAGTACTACACTAATTTCTCAGTATTTCAGATACCGTTGGTCGTGCTAGGGAATACACCCATGAGAGAAGAGGGTTGGTGCCCTCTGGGGTCTTCACTGGCAAGCTCTGTCTTGTCCACACAGTGGCTGCCTCCCGCAGTTGCCTGCAGCTCTTTGCCTGAAGGTGTCCATTGGCTTCCTTGGCTTCTTTGGCCACGGCAGTGAGGTCATCAGCTGGGTAATTAATGTCCATAAGAGCAACACTCATCCCGTGAGGGTCTTTTCGCACTTGGATGGGATGACTCAGGGCTGTTCTGCACATCTCTTGGAAGTTCGCAATGGATGGAGACAGAGTTGCCCAAGCAGTGAGCTCTAAACTCACACCCTGTCTTGTGTGTTGGCTGCACTCCTCCTTCACGTCTTAGCTCCCATTATTTCTTCCCACCAAAGACCCTTCCAGAGAAACTACTTATACTCACATCCTTGTCTCAGAGTCACTTTCTGAGGCACCCAACCCCTCCTAACTCCTGGTGCTGCCAAGAATGGTGGGTGTTGTCCCTCTGTGCCCCAGGAGAGAATCTGCCTTTTAAAAGACACACATTCTTGGGAGATCTCCAAGCTCAGTCGTGAGAATCAACCTCCACTTTCCCTTGTGTAGGAGAACTGAAAATCCACACATGCAAGGCAGTAGAATGACCTAGAGAATAGCGAGATTATTCAGCTTGTCACTCAAAGTGGAACACTCAGGCTGGAAGGAGACATTTATTGTAGTATCGTTATCAGTGGTACTGTTATTGAATTCAAATATCCTACCCCTCGAAGGTTCTTCTTTGACTCCCATTTTGTCCATAAGGGTACTTATTGACGGTAGGCTCACCCTCAACTCATGCCCAGTCCTTATCTTTGGATCCAGTCCTAGACTCACTGGCATCCAACCCTGCCTCCCCTGTTCCCACTTTCTGTGTCCCTTCCTCCTTTTCTGCTCCCCAAGGTTTCCCAAGATCCATCATGGCTCCAGACTCCCACCCTTCAGGTGTCTGAGGTTCCTTGGGTCCACCATCTCTCCTGATCCCCTCTGGTTAGTAGGAGGTGGTGTGAGTATAAACGAAGGTCTTGCTCTACCTTCCATTATGTCCTGGCCCTCCGAGGGCCATGGGCCCAATTCTGGAGTCCTGGATTGCCTGGATATTAGCCTATAGCAAAGAAGGAATTGAATTTAAATATAACTATAAATTGGGAATAAAGGAAGTCTCAATATGTTTCAGAAGAATGAAACCCACAAGGTTTGTTCTTTGATCATCATTGCAAATGTGCTAGATTAATCAAGAAAGGATAACTAGGGTTTCCACATATATTTGCAAATTGAATAGCTTTTTGAACACAACTCTAAAAGGGAATCTCAAAGAAAAATTGGTCTGATCTGTATGAAAATGATACTGCATATGTGGCATTAAAATATTCTTCAGTCCTGGGTATTCACCTTTGGATAGAAAGATTTGTGGTTTTCAAATCATCCCATATTAATGGAGAAGGTATGAGACCTAAAACATCTCTAGAAAGGCCACTTATCTCTGTAACCTCACTGGGTGTCAGTGTGGGGCTTACATTACATACATAAATGGGAAGATGTCCAACTGATTCTCATGCTTGATCTGTGTGGGAACTCCATGACACTAAGTTAAGTCATCGGTTCATCAGCTTCTCTCTCAAGGACTCCTGGACAACACCCTGACAGTGTGGCAGCACCAGGAGTCTGAGAGTGGGAGAGGAAGAGCCAGAGGTGGCAGGGATAGAGAGAGGAAGGGACAAGGGGGAATTTCAAGGAAGATAGGTGGGACGTGGCCCCGGAGTGTGGAAGGAGAATCATGGCCCACGGAGGAGGGGCTTTGAGTCTTGGGGCAAGAAAAGGCAGGAATCTTGGGCATCAGAGTTCTCTGAGTCCAGGGCTCTGATCTCCCTCCGAGGGCCATTGCACTTGGGAGGATGAGTCCCTGTCATTCGGCCTGGGGATGTGGGGCCCAGCCTCAGGATTCGTCAGGGAGAGAGGTGGCTTGAGGGAGAGGATGCTGCTCTTTGGCAGGTAGTTTCTAGTGCTTGCCCTGTGGGGAAGTGACCCCGAGCCATCTCCCTCCCTGCCCTGTCCCTGCTGCGTTCCTCCTGCACCAGCAGGGCCTAGCTCATGTTCCAAAACCAGGCCCCAGTCCTGCAGTCTGGATCTGGCACAGAGGCACAGCTGATCTCAACCCAGAGTATTTGAGAATAAGGTCCATGTTCTCCCTCTGGAGCTGGCAATGTGCAGCAGGATGCGGGGTTGCTATCGTCATGTTGCCTGCCCATCCTGACGTGGGATGTGAGGTGGACAGTTTCAACCCGTGCAGCCTTCTCTTACATCCAAGCAGAAACGTCTACTTCACCTCCTCCTGCTTGTGAAGAGATGGCAGTTAGTAGTCGAAGGTAAAATTGGTTCCTTACCAGACTGGTGGAAAGGATTTCATCCATCTACCATGTCTAAAGTCCCTTTCATTGAAAATAGGATCTAAAGAGACATGCAGTAAATTCATAACGCATCTGTAGGTCCCTCTAGGATTGCATTTTGACTCTGTCACCTATGTGTCACCAAACATTTTATTGGCATGGTCGAAAATTCTCGCAATCAAGATCTTGGTGCTAAATGATGTCTTGTATCAGTGGACTTTCATATATCGTGACCTGAGCGGAAATTATTCCTAAAAGGAAGAAGGAAAGAAAAATTCAAAGAGTGTAACGGGTGTCAGTGACTTATGTCGTAGGAACATTTTGGTGGGTAAACACAGGTGTCTGTTCCTTTACATTTGTACTTCCATAGTGTGTATTTTGTTTTGTTTTCAAGACTTGACTTATTTATTTGAGAGAGAGTGAGAGCATGAGAGGGGAGAAGTTCAGAGGTAGAAGCCGACTTCCCTCGGAGCTCGGAGCTGGGAGCCCGATGCGGGACTTGATCCAAGGACTCCAGGATCATGACCTGAGCTGAAGGCATTTGCCCAACCAACTGAGCTACCCAGGTGCCCTGCATTCTGTATTTTTGAAGGGAGCAGGGCAAGCACTCCAATTTATGTAATGACATTGTCAAATTTGGCTTCACTCATCACTCAGAGAGGAGAAGGAATCGATTTTTGGATCTGAGGTGCTGTCGTAAAGGCCTGTCCCAGTGTAGGGACAGGCTTCCTGGGACCAGAGCAGCCTCAGTGCCTCCCCCAGAGCAGCGCCACACCCCTGCACCCCATTAGTCCCCCAGTGCCCCCAGTCCCCTCAACCCCCTCATTGTCCCCTTAGAGCATTGCGGAGATTCCCAGGGCAGCCGGCAGAGGGCGCCCGCATGCCTCCAGCCAGCGGGGCTGTTTGCTCCTGTGCTCAGAGCCTTAGGGGTAGGCGGTGCGCCATGACGTCATCTGACGCTGGGTTCCTCAGGGCACGAAGGGTTTGTGCCGCCAGCTGAGGACCCTCAGACCCTCAGACCCTCAGGGCTGCATTTACAGCAAGTTCTGACGCTGCCCCGGAGAGACCCTCGGGTCTTTGCAGCAGCTTGGTGCCTCCTGTGGTGTGATGCTGGAGTGGCCTTGTTGGCTGAGAGCTCTGGGCGGCCTCCCGAGAATGCTGGTAGGTGAGCCGCCTCGTTGTTGCATTTTTCGTGTTGTTCCCACAGTTTGGTCCTCATTTTCCCCGAGGGTGTTTGAATAAGACCTATTTTACTCAGGGCCTGATCCCTGGCCCCAGGGGTCGCGTAGTGCCATCCCGGAGATGCCGTGGTTGGTTTGTTACAGATGCAGGCTTGTTTCTGGGGAGAAATCCGGACTCAAATTAAGAGGAACAGGAGCAGCATGTAGTTGTGAGGTGAAAACCCCAACTGCTGACTCTCAGGGCGCCCTAGAAGAATGCACTTGGGATCCACTTGCTGATTACTGCTCGAATCAGAGCCCCAGGTAAAAACAGTGTGCCGTCCAGTTTCTAACCTTCAAGGTTAGAATTACCAGCAAATGTTGGGTTTGTGGAGAAGGAAGGAAAACTGAATGTAGGCCAAAGAAGCTGTGACTAAACCTTTGGCACACTGGGGGATTTGGGCGAGGTTCACTGTTGTCAGAGAAAGGAAAATTTGAAAGGCTGTTAAGAACCAGAAGTGTATTGGAGGCATCTGGTAGTTCAAATCATTATGGCTTCTCATGGGTGAGTCTGTTGGAGGAGGTGGGGGGTTAGATAGAGAGATGAGAATAGAGTTCTGCTAGCTAGAATAGTGTAGTACCCATGTGCAAGTTCAAGTCCATGTCCTGCTTTTGGTTCCCCCGTTTATATGGAGTGGTAGTGTGTCAGAACACCCCCTACCAAAGCCTCTTCCCTCTGCTGTGACGTTCCCCTTATGACTTTGCTCGTTCTGACCAAGATTTGCCTTGATAAACGAAATAAGTCAGTCAGAGAAAGACAGGTACTATACGATTTCACTCATTTGTGGAATTTATGATATAAAACATGGGAGTTGCACTGTGAAAAGTCTGCTCTACTGTAGTGTGGTTAGGTTGAATAGAGGCAACTTGATCTTTGCTTTATATGATATAAAACATAAAAGAGAAGGAAAAAGAGGCAAACCAAGAAACAACTCTTAGCTAGAGAACAACTTGCTGGTAATCAGAGAGGTGGTGTTTGGGGGCATGGGTTCAACAGGTGAAGGGGATTGAGCCTTACTCTTGTTCTGGGTGCCAGGTGTTGCATGGAAGTGCTGAGTCACGATTTTACACCTGAAATGAATAGAACAGTGTATGTGAGTTAACAGTAATGTAAATTAAAACTTTAGGGAAATTTCCCTGGAAGAATTTTAAGTCAACAGTCAAGTTTTTTGTATTTAGTGGTATTGTGTTTCAGTGCTAGCAAAGCCTTCTCTGGTTGGCCTGTCTCATGTTGGAGGGTATGTGCATGACAGCTCTAAACTACTCAGGTGACCGCTGAGGAGCAGGGAGGGTTAGAAGGGAGAAAGTCTCACCAGCTCCCCATGTGAAGTCTGTATCTGCTCAAGATTGAGATCAGTGAGCCCACATCCCCTCACTGGTTCTCGGGATCTGAGAGACAGCAAGTGCAGAACCAAAGCAAGGTGACGATTCCAAACCATATGTTGGTTCTATACCAGGACCCTATATATGAAAGGAGCCAGCTGAAAATATTTATTGGCACTCGTTTGGGCTGAAGGAGGAAGGTTTTCTCCCTATGAAGGCCCACCCAGAGTCCTGTATGTCTCCTGGAAGTGTCCTCCATGAGTGGCTATGAGCGAAATAGTGAAATACTGGGAAAGCGCACGGACTGAAATCAGGGAGCACGTTTGGGGACATAGAGTACACTGAAAAACGTGAAGCATTCATTAGAGAACATGTTGCAAGAATAGGAATAGTTCCAGGACATTTCCAAACAGTATTGATTTTTCAGAAGAACTGTTTAGAACTCTATGTGTTATCAAAAGTGATCTGCTATGTTGTAACTTCAGAAACCATGCATTTGGATTTGAATCAGGATTCAGTAGTAGAGGTAAAGGAACGACTTTTGAACTCTGAACCTTCTAAACATCTAGAAATGCTCACAAGATCAAAGTGAGTTTTTTCTGGAAAGGTGATAATCCAAAGAAGTTTCCTCCTTTTGGAAGAGACTGGGAGATGCAGAAAGTGGCATATTCTTTGCACAGAATATGGAGAAGGAGCAATAGTGAGGAGAGGAATGCAGGCCTTGTCGGGACATGTGGGGAAAGGGGTCTCCCCAGATGTTTTGTATTTCAGTTGGTGCAGTAATAACCTTCTTGTGACCAGATGATGTACAGGTCAAGTCAGGCTTTGGTGCCTTCTTTAAAGGTGTCCTGGGGACCCAAGAATGCATTCCCTGGGGTTTGGCAGTGCAAGGTTTAGTTAGCAGTATTGGAGAGGGGCCTCTCAGGGGAGGTTGGAGAGAATCTTTGTGTTGGTGTCTTTCCCAACAGAATGTCCAGGTTGCAAGGTGTGACGGTCACGGTTAGTGTCCCTGGGAGTGCACTGGGAAAAGTCTGCTCTACTGCAGCATGGTTAGGTTGAAGAGAGGCAACTCGATCTTTGCTTTATTGAAATATATCCCCTTTTCCAACTGTAGGTCCAAAGAGGCAGAGGTCGAATGCACAGTGTCCAGTTTCTATCTCCCAGGGGGAGAGACTGGTTTCCAAAAAGGGGTGGGCTTGAGATTTAGGAGTGACGGCAATCCCTTTGACCCAGGTAGTTGGGAAGTCTGTGTTGTTTTTTCCAGGTGAGTCCCCAGTATTGCGGTCATTGTGTGAGACTAACTTTGAAGACAGAGGACAGTAATGTACAATGAAATTGTTGTAAAACTAGGGAAACATCACAAACTGGTGAAACGCCTGCATGGTAGAATGGGTTTTCTGGTCACTGTGTATAGTTTAAGAGGGTTTCCCTGAGAAGGGTAATTTTTTCTAACAGGATTTTAGCTGCAGAAGAGTCATTGGCCTTTCTCCAAGGGAAAGCTTTTGTCCAGTGAGAAGACCTATAGGCACATTGACTAACACCTACTTATATCCATGAGATGAGGAAATTGCATGAAATCCAGTTGCCAAATGTCTGATGGTTCATTGAGTGGTTTAAAATTCCCAGGGGAGGTATGGACTTGTTTCCCAGGATTGTATTTTGGACAAGTGAGACAAGCAAGGTATGCCATTTTTGCAGGCGTTGTAACATTTCCCCATCCATAGTGATTCATGAATGCTCTCAAGTTGTCAGTGGAGCAATTGTTTGCTGCTGGCACAGTTGTCAGGAGTGGGAATTTTAGAACATTGGGCAGGGCCAGATTGTTCTTTGCTCCAAGCCTAAAATATCTCTTTTATCCAGGTGTCATTAGATTTACAACATTGTTTCTCCTTGTCTGGGCCCCATTGTTGGCCATGTCTGGTCAATTATTCCAACTTCTCAGTTGGTCGGACATCCCTCCTGAACATGACAGAGGTCTGGATATTGATCTCCTTTTGAGAAGCTTTTTTGGGCAGAATATCACCGAGGGAATTTCCTTTGGCTTCCCGGGATCCAAGTGCAGAATATCCCTGGAACCTTAATAATGACCAGATCTGCAGGCAGAAGTGTGGCATCTGATGCGTTTTGAACATGGGCACCATTTTCCATCTCATCCCCCTTGTAGGGAAGGAAACCTCATTGCTTCCATAATATTCCAGAACCATGAGCGAGCTGCCCAAAGCACATACCGAGTATCCGCATCCATGTTTGTGGTCGTGCTGCTGGCTAAAGTAGAAGCTGGAGTAAGGGCGTGTAACTCATCCTGCTGGCCTGAAGCAGCCAGAGGGAAAGGTGCTGCCTCAGTGTGTTCAAAGGGAGTTGCAGTGGCATACTTGTCATGATATTTGTCATTTTCCTCCTTTAAAGAGGAACCATCAGGAGAGCATGGAAAGTCTGCATCGGTTAGAGCAGTTTGCTGCAGGTTGTCACAGGGAGTCAGCAGGTGATCTGTCAGTGCGAAGCGGCTGTGAGGGTTTCATACGTGAAGGGGGGCAGAAGGGTGGCAGGGGTGAGGCTGTTGGAACCAGAAAGAGTTCTGTTGGAGTGGTAAGCAGGAGGATTTCATAGGAGGTGAAGTGACCGGCTGGAAAATGCTGAGTGTGAGGCGAATTCAGAAGGGCTTCTACTACATGGGGCATGGGGATGGTGAAAGGGGATGCTGTGACGAGTTCTTCAGTGGCCTCATCCCAGAGGGCGGGGGCAGGAATGGCTCTGAGGTGGGGGGCGTATCCCCCAGCCACGGCATCTGCCTGTTGACGCCAATAGCCTACGGGGTGATGGTGCTCCCTGTGTCCTGGGGTGAGCACTCCAAGGGCATTCCCTTCCCTGTCATGCAGAGAGAAGGAAAATGGAAGTTGATAGTGAGGAAGCCCGAGGGAAGGGGCTGTTGGCCGACTTCTGTTTCAGGTTTCAAAGGCTGTGTCATCCCCCTTTTTCTGATTAATAGAGTTTGGTTTGTCAGTGTTTAGTAAAGCCTGTCGTGGCTGAGAAGTTTGGAATCCACTGTTGACAGTAGCCGGTTAGTCTAGGAAAGCCTGGGTCTAGGCATTTCATTTTAGGTTGTGAGAAGTTGAGGATGCCTTGAGTCTACTTGGATCCAGATGTGGTCCTTGTTCTGAGATCAGGTGACCTAAATACCTATCATGTATTTGAGCAAACTGCAGTTTTTCTTCGGAGCCGTTATGTCCCTTTTAAGGCCAGAAGTTATCCCAGGTGGATGCTTTCTTCTCAGGAGGGAAGCAGAGATGCCAATCATTTACAAATTGTAACAAAGGAGAGCCCACAGCACACTTCCTGTCATGTGGTGGGCAACATGTGCCAAGGGAAGAGGGAGATCTAGGCCTCCAGCCGTGAAATGAGTAAGTCACAGGAACATAAAGCAGAGAGCAAGGAATACAGTCAGTAATCATTGTAATGGAATGGCATAGATGGTAGGTCTGCTTGTGAACATAGCATAACATTTTAAATATTTAAACTTCCATAATCACTAATCGTGAGCCTGAAACGAATGTAACATTGGGTGTCAACTGTAGTAAGAGAAAGAAAAAGAGATAACTTGGAAATCTGGAGTCTCTTTAGATCCTCAGAAGTCTTAACTCCAAAGGGGCCGATTTCAACAGGTTTGGGAAAGGAGGGAGCAGAGGGAGCTTCAGAGGAAAAAGCAGGGTTAGTGAAGGGATCAGAGGGTAGGATCAGGGGAGATGAGAGGGCGCAGAGAGAGCAGAGGGAGATGGTGCCAGATGGGGCCTGATGGTGTGGCCTGAGCACAAGGTTGTTGCCTCTGCTGTGTAGACAAAGAAGGTGAGAGAGGGGAAGAAGAGGACTCAGAATCTGTTTTATCTCTCTAGTTGTATGATTATCTCATTTAGTTTACAAATTGTATACAGAGAGATGCATTTGTAGTTTTGATAGCATTTGGAAGCTTCAAAATACTGATTGAAATAGGCATCCCATTTTAGAGCCATGGTTGTCCAATTCAGCTTTGAGGAAATTAAGGTTGGGATGATCAAAACTTCCCCATCATGGCCATTGAAGTTCTACATTGTTTCTGGTTAAGTCAGGCCATTTATTTGTCAATGTGCATGCAGAGGGACCATTTTAAAATTTTTTTCAAAACTTATTTTTATTAACATATCATGTATTATTTGCCCCAGGCATACAGGTCTGTGAATCATCAGGATTACACATTTCACAGCACTCACCATTGCCCATACCTTCCCCAGTGTCCATAACCCAACCACCCTTTCCCTACCCCCAGCAACCCTTAGTTTGTTTTGTGAGATGAAGAGTCTCTTATGGTTTGTCTCCCTCCCAATCCCATCTTGTTTCATTATTTTCTTCCCTACCCCCCAGACCTCCTGCTTTGCCTTGTTCAAATTCCTCATATCAGAGAGATCATATGATAATTGTCTTTCTCTGATTGACCGATTTCACTCAGCATTACACCCTCTAGTTCCATCTACATCATTGCAAATGGCAAGATTGGGTTTCTTTTAATGACTGCATAGTATTCCATTGTATATATATATATATACATACATATATATATACATATATATATATATGTATATATATATATATGTATGTATATAGCACATCTTCTTTATCCCTTCATCTGTTGATGGACATCTAGGTTCTTTCCATGGTTTGGCTATTGTGGACATTGCTGCTACAAACATTCAGGTGCACGTTCCCCTTCAGATCGCTACATTTGTATCTGTAGGGTAAATACCCAGTAGGGCCATTTCTGGGTCATAGGGTAGCTCTATTTTTAGCTTTTTGAGGAACCTGCATGCTATTTTCCACAGTGGATGCACCAGCTTGCATTCCCAGCAGCAGTGTAGGAGGTTTCCCCTTTCTCTGCATCCTCGCCAACATCTGTCATGTCCTGACTTGTTCATTTTAGCCATTCTGACTGGTGTGAGGTGGTATCTCATTGTGGTTATGATTTGTATTTCCCTGATGCTGAGTGATTTTTTTTTCATGTGTCTGTTGGCCATCTGGATGTCTTCTTTGCAGAAATGTCTGTTTATGTCTTCTGCCCATTTCTTGATTGGATTATTTGCTCTTTGGGTGTTGAGTTTGATAATTCTTTATCTGATATGTCATTTGCGAATATCTTTTCCCATTCTGTCAGTAGTCTTTTGGTTCTGTTGACACTTCCTGTGCTGTCCATCAGCTTTGGATCTTGATGAATTCCAATAGTTCATTTTCACCCTTGCCTCCCTTGCCTTTGGAGATGTTTCTAGGAAAAAGTTGCTGTGGCTGAGGTCGAAGAGGGTGCTGCCCATGTTCTCCTTAATGATTTTGATGAGTTCCTGTCTCACATTGAGGTCTTTCATCCATTTTGAGTCTGTTTTTGTGTGTGCTGTAAGGAAATGGTCCAGTTTCATTTTTCTGTATGTGGCTGTCCAATGTTCCATTTGTTGAAGAGACTGTCTTTTTTCCCATTGGACATTCTATCCTGCTTTGTTGAAGATTCGCTGACCATAGTGTTGAGGGTCTAGTTCTGGGCTCTGTCTTCTGTTCTATTGATCTAGGTGTCTGTTTTTGTGCCTGTACCATACTGTCTTGATGATGACAGCTTTGTAATAGAGCTTGAAGTCTGGAATTGGGATGCCACCAAGTTTAGTTTTCTTGTTCACCATTCTTCTGGCTCTTTGGAGTCTTTTCTGGTTCCATATAAATTTTAGGATTATTTGTTCCATTTCATTGAAAAAATGGATGGTATTTTGACAAGGATTGCATTAAATGTGTAGATTGCTTAGGGTAGCATAGGCTTTTTCACAATATCTGTTCTTCCAGTCCATGAGCATGGAATGCCTTTCCATTTCTTTGTGTCTTCCTCAACTTCTTTTGTGAGTACTTTATAGTTTTCTGAGTATAGTTTCTTTGCATCTTTGGGTAGGTTTATTTGTAGGTATCCTATGGTTTTGGGTGCAATTGTAAATAGGTTTGCTCCTTAATTTCACTGTCTTTTGTCTTGCTGTTGGTGTATAGAAATGCAAATGATATGTGAGCATTGATTTTACATTCTGACACTTGACTGAATTCCTGTATGAGTTCTGACAGTTTTGGAGTGGTGTCTTTTGGCTTTTTCCACAAAGTGTCATGGCAAAGAATGGGAGTTGGATTTCTTTTCCTATTCAGATGGCTTTTATCTCTTGGTGTTGTCTGATTGCCAAAGCTAGGACTTCTAGTACTATGTGGAATAGCAGTGGTGATAGCTGTTGAATAGGGCTCAATAGTGTTGAATAGCTGTGTTCCTGACCTTAGGGGAAAAACTCAGTTTTTCCCTAATGAGAATGATATTTGCTGTGGGTTTTTCATAGATGGCTTTGATGGTATTGCAGTATGTCCCCTCTATCCCTACAATGTGAAGAGTTTTGATCAAGAAAGGATGCTGTACTTTGTCAAAAACTTTTTCAGCATCTATTGACAGAATCATGTGGTTCTTGTTCTTTCTTTTATTAGTGTATTGTATCACATGGATTGATTTGCTGATGTGGAACCATCCTTGCAGCCCAGGAATAAATCCCACTTGGTCGTGGTGAATAATCCTTTTAATGTACTGTTGACGCCAATTGGCTAGTATTTTGGCGAGATTTTTTGCGTCTGTGATCATCAAGGATATTGGCCTGTAATTCTCCTTTTTGATGGGGATCTTTGTTTGGTTTTGGGATCAAGGTAATGTTGGTCTTATAAAATGAGTCTGGAAGTTTTCCTTCCATTCTATTCTTTGGAACAGTTTCAGGAGCATAGGTGTTAATACTTCTTTCAATGCTTTGTAGGATTTCCTTGGGAAGCCTTCTGGCCCTGGGCTCTTGTTTTTTGGGAGATTTTTGATGGATGCTTCAATCTCCTGACTGGTTATGGGTCTGTTCAGGTTTTCTCTTTCTTCCTGGTTCCAGTTTGGTAGTTGATACATCTCTCGGAATGCATCCATTTCTGCCAGATTGTCAGATTTGCTGGTGTATCGTTGCTCATAATATGTTCTTATAATTGTTTGTATATCCTTGGTGTTGGTTGTGATCTCTCCTCCTTCATTCATGATTTTATTAATGTGGGTTCTTTCTCTTTTCTTTTTGATTATTCTGGCCAGGAGTTTATCAATCTTACTAATTCTTTCAAAGAACCATCTCCCAGTTTTGTTCATTTGTTCTACTGTTCCTTTGGTGTCTATTTCACTGATTCCTACTCTGATCTTTATGATTTCTCTTCTCCTGCTGGGTTTAGGCTTTCTTTGCTCTTCTTTCTCCAGGTCCTTTAGGTGTAGGGTTGGATTGTGTGTTTGAGACCTTTCTTGTTTCTTGAGAAAGCCTTGTATCGCTATATCCTTTCCTCTCAGGGCTGCCTTTGCTGTGTCCCAAAGATTTTGAACAGTTTTGTTTCCATTTTCATTTGTTTCCATGAATTTTCTCAGTTCTTCTTTACTTTCCTGGTTGACCCATTCATTCTTTAGTAGGATACTCTTTAGCCTCCATGTATTTGAGTTCCTTCCAACTTTCCTTTTGTGATTGAGTTCTAGCTTCAGAGCTTTGTGGTCTGATAATATGCAGGGAATGATCCCTCACTTTTGGTACCAGTGGAGATGTGATTTGTGACCTAGGATGTGTTTCATTTTGAAGAATGTTCCATGTGTACTAGGGAAGAAAGTGTATTCTGCTGCTTTGGGATGGAATGTTCTGAATATATCTGGGATGTCCATCTGGTCCAGTGTGTCACTTAAAGCCTTTATTTCCTTGTTAATCTTTTGCTTAGATGATGTGTCCATTTCAGTGTGGGGGTTGTTAAAGCCCCCTAGTATTATTGTATTATTGTTGATGTGTTTCTTTGATTTTGTAATTAATTGGTTTATCTAATTGGCTGCTCTCATGTTATGGGCATAAATATTTAAAATGCTTAGATCTTCTTGTTGGATAGACCCTTTACGAATGATATTGTGTCCTTCTCATGTCTTATTATAGTCTTTGGCTTAAAATCTACTTGATCTGATGTAAGGATTGCCACCCAGCTTTCTTTTGATGTCCATTAGCATGGTAAATTGTTTTCTACCCCCTCGCTTTAAATCTGGATGTGTCTTTGGGTCTAAAATGAGTTTCTTGTAGAAAGCATATCATGGGTCTTGTTTGTTTGTTTGTTTGTTTGTTTTTAATCCATTCTGGTACCCTGTGTGTTTTCACTGGGGCATTTAGCCCATTTACATTCAGGCTAACTATTGAAAGATATGAATTTCCTGCTGTTGTATTGCTGTAAGGTGACTGTCACTGTACACTGTCTCTGTTCTTTTCTGGTCTATTACTTTTAGGCCCTCTCTTTGCTTTGAGGACCCCTTTCACTATTTGCTGTAGGGCTGATTTGGTGTTTACCAATTCTTTTAATTTTTGTTTGTCCTGCAAGCTTTTTATCTCTCCTTCTATTTTCAATGTCAGCCTTGCTGGATATAGTATTCTTGGCTGCATATTTTTCTAGTATAGTGTTCTGAATATATCATGCTTGTCCTTTCTGGCCTGACAGGTGTCTGTGGATAAGTCTGCTGTCAATCTAATATTTCTACCATTGTATGTTACAGTCCTCTTGTCCTTAGCTGCCTTTAGGACTTTTCTCTTCGTCAGTAAGTCTTGTAATATTTCCTGTTAGATGATGGGGTGTGGACCTCTATTTTATTGATTTTGAGGGGTGTTCTCTGAGCCTCCTTGGTTTTGTGGCTTGTTCCCTTTGACATATTAGGGAAATTCTGTACTATAATTTACTCCAATATACCTTCTGCCCTCCCTTCTTCTGGGATCCCAATTATTCTAATATTGTTTCCTCTTATGGTATCACTTCTCTCTCCAGTTCTCCTCTTGTGGTCCAGTAGTTGTTTGTCTCTCTTCTGCTCAGCTTCTTGATTCTCCATCATTTGGTCATCGATATCACTCTCTAAAATAAGAAAATAAATAAAATTTTAAAAAGAATTATTGGGAGGCCTGGGTGGCTCAGTCAGTTAAGCAGCTGCCATCTGCTTGGCTCATGATCCCAGGGTCCTGGGATTGCCTCCCGCATCAGGCTCATTGCTCAGCAGGGAGCCTGCTTCTCCCCCTGCCTGCTCTGCCTGCCACTCTGTCTGCTTGTGCTCTCTCTCCTTCTGACAAATAAATAAAATCTTTAAAAAATAATAAAAGAAATTAGGAAGACAAGCTCTAAATATGGAGAAGATTGTACTAAGCAGAGTTTTAAAATCTCTTTCAGAAGAAAAAACGTGATGGTATTGTTTAGTATGTTAAAAATGATGCTAGTGTCCACTGATTCATACATTTCCAATTTCTTCACTTTTCTGTTTTTCTTATTTTCGAATTCACATAATATATTCATATATCTTCCTAAGTCTTAATACTGTCAAGGCTCCTTTCTGTGGCTTATTGTAAGAAAGAAGATAGGCCATCTAAGGAGAATTCAGCTTTGTATAACAGCAGCATTTGTTGCTGTAGATTATGACTAACTTTTCCCACACAGGTGAAAATTTCTTCCCTCATTGACTAGTCCTATAAAAAAGGAGTGTATCTGTATCAATATGATTTCATTCCATCTTAGTGTATTTCATTTGATAGTTTATTTGTATGTGTGTAGTTAATATAGGTATATTTTAGACACAAGGCCATTGCCTCATTCACTGATTTTGAGAAGAGATATTTCCTAGGTATACAGGTTTAAGATTTGCACATTTGAATTCATACACAGAGAGCTTTTGCATGTGGGATTAAGGTAATTTGCTGAAGAAGATGCAATGGGGCATAATCATGTGGGGGGAGAAGTAACAGCATATATCACATAGACCTGCTATAGTTACTCAAGTATATATCTGGATAGGAGCAACTTTATGACCACACTGCCGTTTTCCCAACTTAATAATGATTTCAGAAACTTGATATATCACATTTTCATTCCAAGATAATGAAATCAAGAAATCGGTTGCTGTGCCAGTATTCTTTTTGAAATGTTTTTATTCACATCTCAGTACCAAAGTGTTATATTAGTGTCAGGTGTGGGGTATAATGATCCATCCATTGTACACATGACTCTTGTGCCCATCACCATCAATGTCCTCTGAATCCCCTTCACCTTTGTCACCCATCTCCATTCCCACCTCTCCTCTGTCAGCCCTCAGTCTGTTCTCTGTATTGAAGAGTCTGTTTTGATTCATCTTTTTTCTTTGTTTATTCAATTCCAGATATGAGTGAAATCATATTTTATTTGTCTCTCTCTGAATGACTTCTTTCAGTTAGCATTATATCTTCTAGATCTATCCATGTTGTTGCAAATGTTCACATACATTTTTTATGCCCGAGTATTTATCCATGAATATATGCATGGATACTTGGGCTGCTTCCCTATCTTGGCTGTGGTAGTAATGCTTCATTTAAAGGAGGATGTATCTCTCTTCTCAAATGAGCATTTTCACTGACCTCAGGTAGATTACTGGATCCTATGGTATTTATAAATTTTGTGAGGAACCCACATCGTGTTTTCCACAGTGGCTCCACCAGTTTGGACTCTCACCAACAATGCATGAGGGTACCTTTTGTTCTAGTACTCAATACTTGTTCTTTTTTATGGTTTTTCTTCTACCCATTATGGCATGGGAGAGATGCTATCTCATTGTTACTTTGCTTTGAATTTCTCCCATGGTTCGTGATAGTAAGCACCCTTTCATGTGTCCACTGCCCATCTTTATTTACTTATACAGAACTGTCTCTTCATGCTCTCCATTTGATTTTCAGGTGTATCAAATTGAATCATTTGGGTTTGTTGTTGTTGTTGTTGTTGTTGTTTGGTGTGGCATTTTATAAGTTCATTATATATTTTGGATATTAACTTCTTATTAGACACATCATTTGCGAACATCTTCTCACATTCCATATGTTCTCTTTGTGTTTTATTGGTAGTTTTCTTCACTGAATAGAAGTTTAGATTTCATTGTAATGCCAGTGTCTTAATTTTGCTTTTGTGTCCCTTGCCAGAGGAGGCCTTCCTAGAAAACTGTTTCCATGGTTGATGTTAAAGAAATGACAGCCTATATTCTTTCAGGAATTTTATGGCTTCAGGTCTCACATGGAAGTCTTTAGTCCATTCTGAGTCGTTCTTGTGCTTGGTGTAATTAAGTAGTGTGATTTCATTGTTTGTGAGTGGCTGTCCAGTTTTTCCACATCATTGGTTGAAGAGATAGATCTTTTCCCCATTGTGAATTTCTGATTTCCATTGTCATGAATGATTTGGCCATACAAGAGTGGGGTTATTTCTGGATTGTCTGTTCTGTTCATTGATCTGTGTGTTCATTTTTGTGCCAGGCTGTATTGTTTTGATTACTACCATGTTGTAGTATATCTTGAAATCTGGAATTTTGGTACCTCCAGTTTTGTTCTTCTTTTTCAAGATTGCTTTGGCCACTCAGGGTCTTTTCTGTTCCATAAGATTCTTTGTTCTGGTTGAATGAAAACTGGTGTTGATATTTTGATAGGGATTGCATTAAAACTGTGGGTTCCTGTAGGTAGTATGGACATTTTAATCTTGGTTGTTCCAGTTGATGAACATGGCATTTGCTCATGAATTTGTTTCTGTCATCTTCAGTTTCCTTCACCAGTGTTGGATAGCATTCAGAGTACAGGTGTTTCACCTCGCTGGTTAAGTTTATAGCTAGGTGTTTTTAACTTTCTGGGGTAATTGTAAACAGCATTGCTTTCTTAATTTCTCTTTCTACAGTTTCACTAGGAGTGTATAGAAATGCAACAGATCTCTAATACTAATTTTGTATCCTCAAATTTTACTGAATTCATTAATCACTCTAGTAGTTACTTGGTAGATTCTTTAGTGTTTTCTCTGTAGAGTAGCATATCATCTCATAAGAGAGAAATTCTTTCCTAGGATGCTCTTTAGCTTCCATGTATTTGGGTTCTTTCCAAATTTCCTCTTGTGATTGAGTTGCAGATTCACAGCACTAGGGTCTAAGAATATGTGAGGAATAATCCCAAACTTTTGGTACCAGTTGAGATGTGATTTGTGACATCGTATTTAATCTATTCTGGAGAATGTTCTATGTTTACTCAGAAAAATATCTTTTTTTTTTTTTTGCTTTTGGATGGAATGTTCTGAATATATATGTGAAGTCCATCTGGTGCCCTGTGTCATTCAAAATACTTGTTTCCTTGTTGATCTTCTGCTTAGATGATAGGTCCATTCCTGTGAATGGGGTGTTCAAGTCCCCTACTATTATTGTTTCATTGTTGCTGTATTTCTTTAATTTGTTATTAATTGGCTTATATAATTGGCTGCTCCTGTGTTAACAATATAAATATTTACAAATGTTAGATCTTGTTTGATAGAACCTTTAATATGATATAATAGCCTTCCTCATCTCTTATGACATCTTTGGTTTAAAATCTAATTTGTCTGGGTGCGCCTGGGTGGCTCAGTGGGTTAAGCCTCTGCCTTTGACTCAGGTTATGATCTCAGGGTCCAGGGATCGAGTCGCGCATCAGTCTCTCTGCTCAGCAGGGTGCCTGCTTCCCCATCTCTCACTGCCTGCCTCTCTGTGATCTCTCTCTCTCTCTGCCAAATAAATAAATCTTTAAAAAAATAAAACCTAATTTGTCTGATAAGGTTTGCTACTCCAGTTTTATTTTGATATCCATTAGCATGATAAATGTTTTTCTACGCCCTCACTTTCAATCTGGAGGTGTCTTTGGGTCTAAAACGATTCTCTTTAGATGAAATCTGGATGGGTCTTGGCCTTTTCATCCAATCCTAAACCCCATACCTTTGATGGTACATTTATTCCATTTACATTCAGAGTAACTATTAGAAGATGGGAATTTCATGCCATTGTATTACCTCTAAAGGCACTCTTTCTGTATATAGTCTCTGTTCCTTTCTGGTCTGTGTTACTTTTGGGCTCTCTCTTTGCTTAAAGGATCCCCTTTAGTATTTCTTGCAGGACTGATTTAGTGATCAAAACTTCTTTTAGTTTCTGTTTCTCCTAGAAGCTGTTTCTTTCTCCTTCTATTCTGAATGAGAGCCTTGCTGGTCGTTTTTATATTTCTAGAGTTGCAGCTACTCTTTTCTTACATCTCTGGGTGAGTTCACGGGTGTTCAGAATGATTCGATAACTGTCTGACTGAATTCCTGCAACCAGATGAAATTAAGGTTTCCTATTTCTCCACCATCTTAGAGTCTCTGGGAGTACATTTTATTTATTTTTATCATTATTTTTTTAATCAGATAGAGTGAGGAATTTTTTTAAAAAGATTTTATTTGACAGTGAGAGACAAATCACAAGTAAGCAGAGCAGCAGGCAGAGGGAGAGGGGGAAGCAGGCTCCCTGCCGAGCAGAGACCCTGATGCAGGGCTCGATCCCAGGACTGTGGGATCATGACCTGAGCTGAAGGCAGAGGCTTAACCCACTGAACCACCCAGGCACCCCTGGGAGTACATTTTCAATTTTATACATATATACATATATAGATACATGACAAACAAAAGTTAATAATTTATTCTAGCCTACAATACATGGTGATAGACTTTCATCTATTTCATTTGTTTTTGATGCCATGTGCAGCCTCTGAAAATGCCCAACAATAGAGAAATGATCAAGTTATTGACAATATTTAATACTACATAATTTAAAAAGCTGATGCAGAGCTATCATTCGTAACTTAAAAAGAGCACAGTATCTTGTTAAGAGGAAAAAATACTGTCAATGAATGTAAATATCACAGGATTTGTTGAAAAACACTGTTCAGAAGGAAACCCAAGCGAGAAATTGAACAAGTCCTTCTTTTGTCATAATACGTTTCTGAGCTTTCGGAATATTTACACTTGAGATACAAAAGTATACAGCTAAAATTTATTGAACATTTACTGTGTGTGCACCAGGTGCTGACTCAAACTTGACATGTCTTATTACTTCATTTAATCCCCCCATACCTGAGATGGTATAACCATCCACCTTATAGAGTAGAAGTGGAGGCTCAGAGACTCACAGTAAATTGTCTGAGGTTGAAGTGAAGGAACAGACAGAGCCGGAAGTCAAAACCATGTGTCTCAGACAACAGAGTTCATGCTTCACCTGTAAGGCTGTGCTGCCTCATAGAGAGGAGACAGGAGGATGCATGCCAGTTAGGAAGGGCCAGATGTTACTGTGAGTAACCTGTAGCCCTGTGTCTTAGCAGCTTCTACTAGGGAAGTATGTTTCTAGCACCTGCCTTCTATCTACATGGTCTTCGTGGGACTAGCATCAAAGAGCACCCACCATAGGGAACTGCCAGGTGCTATATGAGATGGATGGAAGGGGAGCCAGACTCAGTCCCAGGTGTTCTGTTTGAGGTGGCACGTCTCACTCCCTCACATGTCTCACTGGTCAGAGCTCATCACAGGACTGCATCCAACTTTCTGAGGCAGAGGACCCTTCGGTGGACTTTTGTGTTGCTTTGATGTGCCCCCACCATTGTTCGATTACTTCTTTACTTTCTGATCTAACAAGAGGTCCTAGACGTACCTGGTATTTGCTCTGCTCCATACCTGGAAACATCAGTTTCTCGTAGGAGCTCCTTGAATGGGCAATGATATTTAGAAGTCATGATCTGGGCTATATTGATTCATTGCTATTAGATGCCATTGCTTTGAGGACATTTTAAGTACACAGAACTGGGAAAAACAATTTTCAAATCAAACTTATCAGGCAGGTTTATTTCCAGATTTATTTATTTAATTTAGAGAGAGAGAGAGAGAGAGAGAGTGAGTGGAAGGAGAGGCAAAGGCAGTGAGAGAGAGAGAGAGAATCCTACGCACACTCCTAGTGAACACAGAGCAGATTGTGGGGCTCTTAGGACGCTGAGAACATCCCTGAACCAAATCAAGAGTCGGATACTTAACCAGCTGAGCCACCCAGGCTCCCAAAGGTGGCTTATTTATCATTATTCTTATTATAATTCATTTATTTATTTATTATGTCCATTAGCCAACATATAGTACCTCATTGGTCTCTGATGTAGTGTTCAATGATTCATTAGTTGCGTGTAACACCCGGTGCTCATCACCACACCTGCCCTCCTCAGGACCCATCACCTGATTCCCCATCACTCCATCCCTTCCCTTCTGTAACCGTCTGTTATTTTTTTAATGTTTAAGGAACATTTGCTTATCTCTTTCTGTAAACTGTCTATTCATGTATTTTGCCTATTTTCCTACCAGGTTTGGTCTTTTTCTTCTTTAAGAATTCTGGATATCTTCGAGATATAAGCTCTTTGTCTGTTGCATAAGTTGCAAATATTTTCACTCAGTACCTCATCCGTAATATGTGATCCCCATTAGCCAGCCTGGAGCTAATTTCTGAAGAAGGGCTCCTTCTCCATACAAGCAAAACATGGGCAGGAGAAAATGGAATTCCTGTTTCTTGGGTGCCAGGCACTGTTCAGGGAGCTTTGTGAACATTTTCTCCGTCGCTGCTGTTGAAATATCTTTCTGTATTCTTTCTTACCTGAAAACCATATGGCTAATGTGCTTTAGAATTCATTGTTTCCCAGCTTTTATGGAGCTGCATCTTGAAATCATACCAATAAGTATTTCTGCATTGAAACATAGGACTCGGCCAAGGGATTAGGATAAAGACCGCAGAGAGTTTCACTTCCTGATAGGTCAGGGTTTGCATCAAATGAGATAGGAGAAGCAGTTTTATTTTTCAGAGCTTCTCTGATTTTGGAATGGGGGATAGGAGATGTTGGGGCTCTTTCATCCTTTTGTCATAGGCCGGGGAAAGGAGTTCTGGTGTCTTTTAACCAAATACATCCTCTGACTTTCATGCTTTTCTTCTTTTTCTCTCTGTTGTGTAAGGAAGGGAGGAGGGAGCACGCTGGAGAGCGTGAGGACTCAAGTGAGCACCAGGAAAAGCGCGGCTTCTCTCCTCTTCTCTGCACCTTCCCGCAGCCAGGGGGAGACTGAGATGTGCAGCCCCGCGGGGAGCCCAACATTCTTCATAGCGAATACTTAACCAACATCCTTTATACACTTGTTCAGCCTCTGTTTGGAGGAAAAGCTGTTTGCTGCATGGGGAGGGATGCAAAGAAAGGCCTAGGTGACAGCGCGCAGCCTCGTCCCCAGAGTGCCAAGCCAAGCAGCTCTGGCCCCAAACTCACGTGTCCCTCCCAGTCAGAAGCAAAGCCCTGCAGCTGGTCGGATCTACGTTGCTTAGGGAGGTGGTGAGCAACTTCCTCCTTTCACTGCTGTGTCTTTTATGCGATTCTTAGACACTATCCCAAATTCCTTCCAGCCACACACTCTCAGTCTCTCTGAGAAGTATGATAATACTGCACATCTCTTTGTCTTATTACTTTTCTGGCTCCCTGGAAGGATGATCCCCCAGACAAATATGGTACAGGCCGTGGTGTGTAATGAAATATTGTGCCAGAAGGGCATGTGTTGCTTCATTATCTCCACTTACCTGGGTGCATAGGACCTCCTTCGGGACTCTGAAGTTGTATGGTTTTTATATTCTGGTTTTTCACGACCTATCTCCTTTCTCCATCAAAACCAAACTATCTTGTCTCCTTGTGCCTTAGTGTGCTACTGAAAATCTAGTAAGTGAGGAGTGACTGGATTCGTGATCCATCTCTCCCACAGTTCTGGTCTTTGAATGATACCTTAGGTCAAAAGTGCTCTAATGACAAGCAGGTATTTTATTTTATTTTATTTTTTAAAGATTTTATTTATTTATTTGACAGAGAACACAAGTAGGCAGACAGGCAGGCAGAGAGAGAGAGAGAGAGAGAGAAGCAGGCTCTGCACTGAGTAGAGAGCCCGATGCGGGGCTCGATCCCAGGACCCTGGAATCATGACCTGGGCTGAAGGCAGAGGCTTTAACCTGCTGAGCCACCCAGGCGCCCCGAAGAGCCGGTATTTTAGACCACTGTGTGTCGGTAGAGGGACTGCGAACTGAGGACTTTTACTTTCATAATGAGCACGCCACCCTCTGCTCAGTGTCCCTCAATTAGGTGTCCAACTCTTGATTGAGTTTGGCTCAGGTCATGATCTTTTAGTTGTCAGACTGAGCCCCATGTCAGTGCCGGGCTCCCTGTGCAGTGGGGAGCCTGCCTGAGATTCTCTCCTCTCTGTCTCTGTCTCTTGCTCTGTCTTCCCCTCTGACCTCGTGTTCTCTCTCTCTTGTTCTCCATCCCTCTCTCCAAGAAATAAAGAAACCTTAAAGAACCAGTCAGAAAAAGACAAACATTCAGACTTTAAAATGGGAAAAGGACAGTAAATATACAAAACACTTCAATCTGGGGCATCTTCATGGCTCAGTGGGTTAAGCCTCTGCCTTCATCTTGGGTCATGATCTCAGGGTCCTGGGATCCAGACCCACATCAGGCATTTGCTCAGCAGGGAGCCTGCTTCCCTCTCTCTCTCTCTCCCTGCCTGCCTCTCTGCCTGCTTGTGATCTCTCTCTCTCTCTCTCTCTGTCAAATAAATACATTAAAAAAAAAAAACAGTTTCGGGTGGCTTGGTGGTTCAGTTGTTAAGCATCTGCCTTTGGCTCAGGTCATAGTCCCAGGGTCCTGGGATCGCACCCCGTGTTGGACTCCCTGCTCAGTGGGAAGCCTGCTTCTCCCTTTCCCACTGCCCCTGCTTGTGTTCCCTCTCTCACTGTCTCTCTCTGTAAAAAAAGAAAAAATCTTTAAAAAGAAACACTGCAATCTTACTAGTAACCAAAGGAAAAATAAGATTAACATGGAAGCTTTTTCACTTTTCATGTTGGTAAAGGCTTAAAACCTGATAACATCCAGTGTTACTTGCTCCTTTACTGTCTGAAAGGGTTTTTGTAATTTTCGTGTTATTTCTTCCATAAATGTTTGATAGGATTTGCCAGTAAAACTACTTGGATCTAGGACTTTCTTTCTGGTAAGTTTGTTAATAATTATTTCATTTATTAAAATAGATATTGAATCATTCAGATTTTGTTTTATTTTGTGTTGTTATATATTTTTCTGTAAAATGAAAAGATTTTACTTATTTATTTGACAGAGAGAGAGAGAGAGATCACAAGTAGACTGGCAGGTAGAGGAGGAGGGGGAAGGAGGGAGCACGATCTGGGTTCAGTCCCAGGACCCTGAGATCATGACCTAAGCCAAAACTGCTGAGGCAAACACTTCATCAACTGAGCCACCCAGGCGCCCCTAACATTTTTAAGTGTGTAAGATCTGTAGTGATAACTCTCTTTTAATTTCTGATATTGGCACACAAAAATTTTATATTAAAGGATGATCATCCAAGTGTTTTGTAAAGTAAAGAATTAAAAAAATAAAAGCCTCCAACAATTAAAGATTAGTAAACTAAAAAACTTTATCATCTTGACAGAAGGAACTACTATATGGCCCTTGAAATGGTGTGAAAACTCTGATGAAATAATACTGCACGCTTATAGGAATAACGAAAGTTGGAAAGATTCATAATAACAAGTGTTGTGGAGGGTATGGAGCAAATAGAACTTTATAATTAATTTTATTTTATTTTAAATTCCAGTTAGTTAACATACAGTACACTATCAGTTTCAAGTGTAGGATTTAGTGATTCAGCAAACAGTACAAACTCCAGTGCTCCTCAAGTGCCCTCCTCAATGTCCATCACCTATTTCACCCATGTCCCCACCTCCCTTCTGGAGACTACCAGTTTGTTCCTGCAGTTAGAAGTCTTTATCCTGGTCTGCCCCCCTCTCTCTGTCTCTTTCCCTTTTTTCTTTAGGTGCATTTGTTTTGTTTCTTAAATTCCACATGAGTGAAATCATATGATATTTGTCTTTCTCTGACTGACTTATTTTGCTCAGCATAACTATGCAATTGCAGCTTTTATTCAACTTTTATTCAGCTTCCACTGTGGTACGAGTACAAGTTAGGAATTAGAAAACTGTGTGGTAATAACTTAATGAAGCTTAAACTACGTACATCTTATGATTCCGCATCTCTACTCCTAGATATTTATCAATCATAAAATCCCTACAAGCATTCAGCAACAGACATGTACAATAATGTTTATAGCAACTTTATTCACGTTATCCCAGATTGGAAACAATTCCATTCTCTCCCCAGAAGTAGAGTGGAGAAGTACATTTTAGGTATGTTCATAGAATGGGATTCTACATAATGATGAAGAATGAACTATTGATACAGACAATGACATGTGTAAATCTCGCAGGCATTATTTGGAGAGAAAGAAGTCAGACACAAAGACGTACAGACTGAATGACTCCATTTGTCTCAGTGAGCAGGCAAAATCGATCTATGGTTTTAGAAGTCAGAATAATGGTTGCTGATGGCAAGAGACATAAAAGTAAAACTTGAGACCCGTTAGAGGGAAAGGCAAGTGAACTATCAGAAAGAGAAAGTAAGAAAACAATCTCACTTACAATTGGATCAAAAAGATTAAAACACTTAGGAATCTGATTAACCAAGGACGTAAAAGACCTGTATACTGAAAACTACCAGACACTGCTAAAAGAAATCAAAGAAGACCCCAACAAATGGAAACATAGTCCATGCTCAGGGGTTGGAAGAATTACCATGGTTAAAATGTCCCTACTACCCAAAACAATCTATGGATTCAATGCAATTCCTATGAAAGTTCTAATGGCGTGTCATGCGTCCTCTTTCCTGGATGAGAGCAGTGCCTTGATGTCAGCTTTCTGCTCTAAACCACGTGAACCATTCCGTGATCCTGCAACCACTTTCCAGGACTGGCTGGCGAGTGTGGCAAGATCCTCCCTCTGACCAACGACACCACAGGAGTCCCTGAAAGGCTCACACTTGGATGGGGTAAATGCAGGGTCAGATGGAAACATGCTAATCTAATGGGGACAAGTATTCAGAATTCGCATAAATTTTCAAGATAAATGTTGAGAGTTCTATTAGGTTTCAGGCCAAAGGAAGCTGCTTGAGCCATGCCCAGAGCTAGGGCAAGGCTAAATAGTCACCCTCCTCCCTGAGCAGAGGCAGTGAGGTGAGAAACTCTGGGGAGCATGCGAGTGTTGTATGTCTCAGCACGGAGTGCGCATTCTTCATGTTTGGGGCCCATGACAGAGCCAGGTCCCAGGTATCTGGCTCCCTGTGACAGTTTTCCTGCAGGCCAGGGGTAGATGGGACCCTCCAAAACAGGAGACCTGAGGGCCTGGGTCTCTTGACCTGGGCAGCTGCTCAGAAACCAAACAAGAGCCATTGATCCTGCAGGAACCGCATCGGGCGCACGGAGGTGGAGAAAGCCCTGAGCGAACATCCGGCGTGGCAGGATCAGCTGTGAGGAGCAGCCAGGACCTGATTTGAAGGAGGTGAGGAGGACATAGAGGTCCTTGTGTCTGTCCGTGGGCACTAATGCAGGTATGGGGATGCCTTGGAGGGAGGCCCAGGGGACATACATGCGCATTTACACCGTGTGGTCAGCAGAGGGCAGTGGGGCCTCACCCGTGTGTGTGTGTATGGGTGTGTGTGTGTGTGTGTGTGTGTGTGTTGTTTGCGTGTGTTTGTGTGTGTGTGTGTGTGTGCACGCCTGATGGTTTGCCATCAAGATCTGTATCTTATGTATGCTCTGTAGACTGCGTTGAGTTGCTGTGAGAAGGCTGGAACCTCCTACTCTGGTTGTGTATGTGATTGTTGTTGCGGTTTGGTCCTCCTTTGCTTTCTCCGTTGTTCAGCCAGTGGCTCTGGGCCGGGAGTGTGGAGAGGAAGGAGAGCGCACCCAGAAGAGGGAAGAGGGACCTGGGTTGGAGGGAGCAAACAGGTAGGATGGCCAAAGTTCCAGAGAGGACCTGTCGTCGGGATGGCCCGTGGTGGGGTATCGGGGGGGAAGGGGCTTTGTATCAACGAGGTCACCTGTGGCATCCATGTTGAGGTACTAGGGGCAAAGGCAGCTGATTGGTGGAGAGATCAGAAGGGTTCTAGGTTGCTAAGGAAACGTTCAAACAGGGGAAGGTTTGGTGGAACTTGGATTCTTCATACCAACTGCTCCTGAGAATTTACTTTACCTGCTAATTTGTCCTGCTGACCTCGTGCTTTACTGACCTGCTGACCTCCTAACCTTTGTGAACCGTGCCCCTTCCCCTCCAATACTTAATCTGACCCTGACACTGTCCTTGACCCCTTCTTCTCCTGACCAACGCTTTCCCCATCCTACCCCCTATTTCCTCCCTATTCCCATCCTTAATTACCACCCTCTCCCCTCCCCACCCCTCCCTACCCCTCCCACCCTTCCCTCCCCTGCCCCCCAACCATCTTCACCTCCTCCCTGGGGCCACAGTGCCCCTTTAAAGGACAAGAACATGATGGTGCAAAGGCTACTCTTCTGGCTCCTCGTGTTCCCATATCCCAGTTCCCCAAACCCAACTGTGAGTAAACATGACACTTCAGTGGTGTCTTCCTTCTTCTTCTTATTTTTTTAAATATGATTTCTTTGAGCAAAAGAAAGGGCACAGGTGGTGGGGAATGGAGGGGCGGGGGAGTGAAGGAGAGAATCATAAAGCAGTTTTTCATTGAGCCCAGAGCCCAAAGAGGGGCTCAATCTCAGGACCATGAGATTATGACTGGATCCAAACCAAGACTTGGTCACTTAACTGACTGAGCTACTAGCGGTGTCTTCCTTCTGCCTGGGTTCCTTCACATGGTGGTTAAATAACAGCTTTTTTGTGGGGTTCCTGATGGGAACCTCAGAAGAAGGATAGTTCTTCCTGAAGACCGGGCACAACAGGGAAGGTTTTTCAGTCAAGCTTAAGGGGTTGTGGCCACAGCCATTTCCATCAAGTTTTGGGTCCTGTCTGTGCTGCTTGGGCCAAGAAGAGCCGCTTTGGTAGGATGGAAACCTGAACACCCCCCAGGTTTATAGTGTCAAGAGGAAGGTTTTGTGAAGATTTGAAAACCATTGAGCTCTTTGTCCTAAATAGGGGGCTTGTGTGATATGTACGTTCTATCTCATTAAAATTGTTTTTGAAAATGTCAGAACTCTAATTTAATAGGAGCTAAGGGTGTTAGATCAGCCTCTGGAAGCCCAATGATGATCCTACTTCAAGCCTGGTAAATTCAGGGTCCATTTTCTGTATAGTTAGTTTTCCTATCAGCACATTGTTTATATTTGTCATGTTTGACAACCCTGGGTATCTGAAGCTTTGGTGTTGGGACTAGAGTGTTAAAAAGTGAAAGGTCCTTTGTGCTCTGTGCTTCTGGGTTTGTTGACTTTCAGCAGATTCTGAATCAGCCCTCTCCTTCTGGTCTTGGAGGCTGTCCCCAGGGACCGAGTGTCCCTCCTGGTCCTTGGAGACCTGAGAATCCCAGAAGACACTAAGGGACCGCATCCTGCTGGGATATATGTCACAGGAACATCGCTAGGAGTGATGTGATCAGGAAGTGAAAGAGTTGTTCTTTCTTTGGCCAAGTATGTGCAGAGTGTTGATTTCCCCAAGATAAGAAGGTTCTGGATATCCTTAGGATTGTCCAAATATAAAGAAATAAGTGGTTCCCAGCATGAATATTTCACTCTATGATGAAAAAGTAAAACCTGTAACCCCAGGAGAGAGAGAGGGAGAGAGAGAGAACAGTTAGGGGACACCCCTGGAAATAAGTAGACTTCCTTGTACCAGATTATGAAACAGGGGTCCGGAAGTGTCATTGTTCAAGAAGGACCCTTTTATTGAGGCAGACCTATCCCATGTGGAGACCTCTAGTCAAATAGGCTTCATTCTGTTTCACTGGAGTCTTCAGAAGAGGGAATTTCTTGGTTATCTTGATTTCAATTATTCCCCTCTACCTAGGCTGCATCTCATGCATCCGTTCGCCTTTCTCATTCTACCCTGTCTCTGAACTCTTGCCTAAATGAACTGCTCTTGCATTTCCCACCTCCACCTGCTCATGGCCGCTGTCGAGAACCTAGTGTTTTTGGCCCCAGTGGCTGTCATCTAGTGCAGAGTCAGCTACTCGTATCAGCATCCAGACAGCTGCCAGATGTACTGAGTGCCCACGACTGGGCGTGTTTTACATTCCTGACAAGATGGCCTCTTTCTCTTGTGCATTTGATACCCATGATCAACCATTGTGCTGACAGCTACTGCTCTCTTTCAGACAGTAGCTATTCAAAGACAGTGTACGTTTCCCGCTAGCACACATTTTCCTTACCTCCGTTGTGTGGGCTGAAGGGGAAAATGTTACATATTTCAGGAGCTCCTTTCTAGAGAGGTGTGTGTACACAAAATTCAAGCTTTGTGTGAGCTAGTATGAATTGCATTGTTAGTGTCTTTTAACCTGTAATACTTCTAAATCTAGTTTTTGTAAAATGATGTGTTCCTTGCCTTGGTGTTCATATCCAGGAATTCTGTATTTTTTTAGAATTCCTGGGCACCTGGGTGGTTCAAGCAGTTAAGTGTCTGCCTTAGGCTTGGGTCATGATCCTAGGGTCCTGGGATTGAGCCCTGCTTGGGCTCCCTGCTCAGCTGGCAGTCTGCTGCTCAGTCTCCCTCTGCCCTTCCCCCTCTGTCTTTCAAAGAAATAAATACATTCTTTAATATTTTCTCTCTTTAAAAAGTTAAATTTTATAGCTTTTATTGCCTGATTTAATTACAGTACTAAGAGATAGTAACAGGAATTCCTTCCATCAGCATTTTGGAGATCCTAAACTTCACAGATATCCTTAGAGCACACATGATCACCTGATTATGCAAATCCTTACGTAGTTCAGGAATCGGACATCTTGGACTGTGATTCAGAAGCAATGTGAGCATTGAAAGAAAACATAAATGTTTTCAGAAACTAAGCAATAACTCTAATTATAATTTTTTACTGGAAAATAATTACATATCACATTAACGAGCAGCCTCCCTTTTCTGTCACAAATGTCCTAATCTCTAAACACCTGTCCACATAACATGCTCCTTTGTACCTCTAGTACATTATATTCATGCTTTCTCTCCTTCTTCCATAAATTTTGGGTGTAGTTTTGGAAATGTACCAAAGGAGTTTATCCAGCTCCTTCATGGATGTACAGTAGAAGTCACTGACTTCTTACCTATTCTAAGTTTACATTGACTTATCTTGTCTATTTTATGTTGGCTTATCCATTCTCAAGTTCTGTTAGCCGTAGAAACAAATTTGCAACGTGCTTGTAGGTAGAGTAAGATCTCTTAAGATTTGTCTGTTAGATTTTGCCTACAGCTTCAGTGTGTTATAATGTATATGTGATCACAACATCTTTTCAAAGGATACTGTTTGTTGATATTGAACATAGGTAAGCAACAAGGAGACCATCACCACGGTAAGATGATAAACACACGTATCACTCCCCAAAGTTTGCCCCAGCTCCTTGGTCATCCCTCTGTGCTCCTTCTCCTCCAGGAGGAGGTAGTTGCGAGGTATGCTTACCTCCTGGAGGCCGGTTGAGGGTTTGTAAAGTAGATTCTTTGTGACAGATACACCGTTAATGTCTTTGAGATTTCTTATTTTCTCAAATGGTATTTCAGCTTGTCCTTTCCTTGCCTGACCATTTCTGTGTTGGCCCTGATGTGATTGAAGTTCTGTGGAAGCTTCTCATCATGACTGCCTGCTTGGGAGCCTGTGCCTTTCTCATTTACCTGTGGAGAACCATCCTCGCTGTAAGTATACTAATGTACCTTCTGTACTTTCATTCATAAATAAGCAGACAATTTTGTAGTCACTGGATATTTTTATGTCCATTCAGTACTACAGATTTCTCTCTAATATGTCAATTTTGATGATCACCTGGATTCATGGAGTTTTAGATTTCTGTTGAAGTGCCTTCTTGATCCATATGTTCTTTTTTTTTTTTTTAAGTTCAAGCATAATCGACAAACAGTGTAATGTGAGTTTCAGGTGTACAACATGGCTCCACAATTCTGTACATTTCTCAGTGCTCGCCGCAAAAGGTGGACTCTTCTTCCCCTTCCCCTCTTTCCCCCATCCCTCCACACACCTTCCCTCCCACCCTTGTCTTCTCTAGAAGTGTGCTGTGGAACCTCCATTTTTTGGCCGTTCTCCAGCTATCTTGTGTTCTCAATCTCTAGTTTGACTCATCTGTGGTCTGAGAGCATAATTCCTGTAGTTTTGATCCCTTTGGTGGTTCCCATGTGTTGTATGGCCCCAAATATGGCCTCTCTCAGTGACCGTTGCACGTGAGCTTGAGAAGAGTGTCTATACCTCGTCGTTGAATAAGTATTCCGCCGATGTTAGTGGGTGCAGCGGATGGGTGATGCTCGTCAGTGCACCTGTGTTCTCCTGGAATTTGTGTATCTCTGGGTCTGTCAGTGACTGATAAGAGGGTTTTGAATTCTCCAGCTGTAGGAATGGATTCATCTGTTCCCACCATCCATATTTTCAGTTTCTGCTTCATGTGCTCTGATACTCTGTTGTTGATGCATGCACATTAGAAATTGTTGTGTCCTTTTGGAGAAATGGACAATGGAGAAATGGAGACCCCTTCATCATTGAAATAATGCCCGTCATTATTCCTGATGGTTTTCCTTACTTACTCTGAGGTGTGTTTTGAAGGATCCTTTCACTGGCAAAAGGTTTCTAGTTCGATGTTTCTTTAAACAGTGTACACATTTCATCCTTCTTCATGGCATCTTTTCTGAAAAGAAATACGATGTCGTTCTTATCTTTCTTCCTCAGGAGTAAGGTGTTACTGCTCCCCTCTCCCCCTTCCCCTACCCACTCCCAGCCCTGCTCCAGATTTGCAGAACTGTTTCTTTGTCTTTAATGATCTGTAGCTGAATATTCTATAACAGACATCATTGGTGTTTTTTGTTCATTGTTTGTGTGTGTGTGTGTGTTTGTATTTCTCCTGCTTTTGATGTTTTATTTCCCTGGATCTTGATTTGGAAACTCCATTAATTTCAGAAAATCCTCTGTCATTATTGATTGAAATATCTCTCTGTCCACACTCCTATAGGAATAGGTATTCCTATTATGTGTGTGTGACACATTTTGCAGTGACCTACCAGTCTTGGATTTTCTGTGCTGTCTTTGTAATTTTTGTCTTTGTGTTGATTTTTTTATTATTAATAATTTTTAAAAATTTATTTGACAGAGAGAGATCACAAGTAGGCAGAGAGGCATGCAGAGAGAGAGAGAGAGGAGGAAGCTGGCTCCCCACGGAAGAGGGAGCCCAATGCGGGACTCGATCCCAAGACCCTGAGATCATGACATGAGCTAAAGGCAGAGGCTCAACCCACTGAGCCACCCAGGCGCCCTTTCTGTTTCCTTTTTGGAAGTTTCTGCTGGACATTCTTTACTGTCAATGATTATTTCCTCTGGTTTATTTTGAGCCTCTTCATGAAGCCAGCACAAGCACTCTTGATTTCTGTATTGGTGGTGTTGTCTAGAATCATGTTACAGTCTTAGAGTTTCATATCTATGCTTACAGGTACCACCTCTTCTTCGTCTTGTGCAATTTTCCCTTAGATTGAGTATCCTACATGGAAGGGACTTTAAAGCCCCAGCCTGCTAACCCATCACTTCTGCCACAAGAAGTGTGATTCTCGTGCTTGGTCTCATGGTTTTTACCTGTAGTATGTCTTGTAGGGTTGTGTTGAAAGCAAGATACTGTGTCCTGGTAAAGGACCTGAGGTAGGTGGGTGTTAGGGTGAGGTTGTTTGCTCCTCTGGCTCAGGTTTAGACTGAGGTATTCACTGGTGAGGCAGGGAGAGATGGCACTGGAGTTGAGTATTTCCCTTCCCTTTGTGGCTTAGTCTCTGGGAAACCCTGAATTAGACTCTTGTGACATAATTTCACTTGAGGGCTGATCTTTCTAAGAAGGAAGAACTCTTTTGAGTTTCTCTCTACATGGAAATATTTCCCCCTCTCCCTGTCAATGGAGAAAACTTCCCTTCAAAGAGAAAAGAAAAATATTATTTATTCGGTGTAGTCATCTACCTTTACACTTCCCCTGCCTATGGGGTTGGTGACAAGGGCCAGGGGAGCTCAGAGGTTCCTAATCAACATGTGAAATTAAAGGAATAACTATGGTTTTCTGATTGCCCTGCCCTGATGCACTCTCCCCACCAACATTATTAGGACTGGTTTGTGATAGCATGGTGATATTCCAATATCCTGGCAAGATGTGGGGGTTGGCCTCAGCCTCTCATCATCCTGTAAAACTGTTGAATGGGGAAATATGTTAATGGTGCAAAATGAGGTCTTGCCTAGATGTTATTGAGCTATAATAAGACCAGTGTCACTCGAGTCTGAATTGCCTGGCTCCCCTTTCTGGACACATCCGCTGTCTTTCGGTGGTGGCTTATGCTTCATCTCTCAACATGGGCCACTCTTTTTCCTCATTCGATGGCTTTGACTTCTTTTTGATGACACTCCATTTCTAACAGTCTGGGGAACTTCATAGCACCTGATGTGCTCTAACTGTGCGTGAATTCAGTAAACAGCCAACTCTTTGGAAAGTTTCAGGAAAGCTTTCTAGAGAAGGAAAGAGTCATATCTTTGACACAGCTTTTGCTCCCTTGCCTGCCTGCCTCCCTGCCTTCTTTTCTCCTTCCTTCCAGGACTTTAAAATAGTCCCAGGTTCTATACTTCAGTGCAGATATTGTGTTGCAAAAAAGTTAAGGAATTATGCTAAGTGAAAGAAGTCCAGTAGAGAAAGTCACTTGTCATATGGTTTCTCTAATTTGTGGAACATAAGGAATAGCATGGAGGATATTATGAGAAGGAAGAAGAAAATGAGTTAGGGGGGCAGAATCCGAGGGGGAGATGAACCATGAGAGACTATGGACTCTGGGAAGCAAACTGAGCGATTTAGAGGGGAGGGGTGTGGGGAGATGGGTGAGCCAGGTGATGGGTGAGCCAGGTGATGGGTAAGGAGGGTACGTGTTGCATGGAGCGCTGGGTGTTATACACAAACCGTGAATCCTAGAACACTGCATCAAAAACTGATGAGAGAGACCCAGGACCAGAGCATGGGGACACAGCTAGATCTTGGGATGTCGCAGCACAGGGGACCTTCCTAAAGGAAAGCTCGAGAAGCATTCACAAAGGAAAGGAATCATGTTCACCAAAAAACAGCTGGCCGATTTGGAATCCTTGCTTAGCAGGAACCCATACCCAGCTCCCCAGCCTTCAGAAAGAAATGGCCTGGAAACTGGAGATCCAGCCCACCATACTGCCGGTTTGGTTCATGAACCACAGAGCAAAGCTCAGGAAAGCCAAACAGCAATTAGCTGGAATAGAAGTCAAGACCAGCTCTTCCAAGGGACCCACGGATGCCCTTCCGGTTTTCCCCCATGGTGCCTACCAAGCTTCCCTGGTTTATACAGATCACCTTATACCTTGCTTCCAACACAGCATATGCTCCAATCTGAAGTTTCTCCCAGACCATTCTGTTGGCCACAAAATAGTGCATTCTGGGCGCTGCCAAGACCCCAACATCTATTCCCTTTGTGCCATTATGGAATCTCAAATTCTTCCCACATGTTTTACTGCTAATTCTCTTGGTTCTTCATCTCCACAAAGAACTTAATGAGCGAAGCCAGACTCAAAAGTTTACACATACTGTAATGATTTGCGATGAATCCCATCTGGGAGATTCGAGAACTATGCAACATGGATGCATCCCAGAAACATGCCCCATGAAAGACAAAAAAGACACACGAGCACCTGTAGGGTAGAATTGAGTGGAAAGAGGCACTCACCAAACTGACAGTGATGGGTATGTTTTGTGTTGTAATTAGCATGGCAGGATCCTGCACTAAATTCATCCAAGGACACAGAATAGCAATACTCTATTACATACACCACAAAAAGCAACCATGGGGCAGGCTGAAGGATCAGCCGTGGTGGTAATCATTTTGTGATCCAGAAATGTATCACATCAACGCACTGTACACGTTATACTTGTAGCTCAGTAAGGCTGGAGACAATGTTTAAATTCCATCTCAGTAAATATATACAATGAAAAAAAAAACTAACACAAACTGCATGGTACTAACATTAAAAAAAGCTAGAGAAATGGTGAAATAATGAATATGTTGTAAATATCTGCATGATCCCTTGTCAAAATTGAATAGGTTGAACATTCATTGAATAGAATGTGAATAGATTTGGGGTTCAAAAGGAAGTTATACACACTTGTGCTCTTTATCAGAAATGGATTGTGAACTATGATGACCTAATCAGGAAATTCCATTTTGTCTTCTTTTATAATCCTGCGAATTCCTTCTGCTAAGCAAAGTGATTCTTTTAATATCTTTGGATTACAAATGTGGTATTTAGCTGAACTATAGATTTTTACTTGTAATATGTTCTGAAATCCAGCCCATCTCTGTTTCTTCCTCTCTTAGGTAAAGCCTCGACAATATGAAGGTAAGATTTTCAGCTTCGGCTTTCTTCGCCAAAAATTCTCGGTACCGGTGTGTGATGTGCATATAATCTGACGAGGGATAAATATGGTGACTTCTGATGTCTCACTGACTTGTTAAGTCTTGCAAATGGTTCTCTTCCCCATGGGGAGTCTGTGACAATGTGGAGGGAGTTGCCCTGTCTAAGAGACCAGGAGGAGGAACACCTCGTGGGACTAGGGAGAATACAAGGTGTCATTTTGCAGAGAGATGTTTAGGAGGCAAGTGATGATCACAGCCTGAGGTCTGGAGGGAGTACTTTGCCATGAGCTGGCTCTTGGTGAAATGTCAAGAGGAGAAAGCTCTCTGAGTCTAGCAAACAGGCTACACTCAGAGAAGAAGGCAGATATTGCCACACAGAGCACGTGTCACGGGAGAGGATCAAAGCATGGTATTGAGTCTGAAGTGGAGGGAGCCTTTCCTGCCAAGGGAAAATGAATTGAATCGAATGTGTGCCAGCGGGGATAATGGATAGTGTCTGGGGCTCGTGGAGTGCGGTGATCTGTGGTGCTGGCTGTGGCCGTCAGGCGCTGTGGAAACCGTCGGATGCCGTTGTTCATCGCTGTGAGTTCTTGCTTTCTTCAGGCACAGTGGGAATGCTGACAAGTTAGTGACACCCACGTGTCAGAGAATGTGTCCCTGGTAGGATTATTCAATCCCACTGGGATTATTCAATGTCGCTGGTTTTGCTAATTATCTTAAAATTCTTTTTTCTCCTTTCAGTTACTTTAGACCAAATAAAGATGAATATTGTTGAGCTGAAAAAGGAAAACAAATATCTTGGCACAAACATAGCCAGTTGGGAGGAGAAGGTATGTGTGCCCTTTCAAATATTTTTTGTGATTTCATTTTGGTTCCTTCCTCCTCGGCTAGTTCATTCTATTGATCTATTTCATGGGATCCAGAGTGGTCCTTGAGGAAGAGAAGCTTCACAAATGTAGAGCACTGCCTCTCTCTTTGAGAAAGGAGTTACACATTGTTAGATAGGATTCTCTAACATGATGCTATTTTGGGATTCTGATTCCTTTTTCCTGTGCTTTACAGATCAGGGAAGCAAAGAAAGCTCAAAGGAAGAGAGCACATAAGGTTTCCCTTGCGGAAATAAATGAATGCAAAGTAAGAATCCTTTCTTTGCCCGCATTGTGTTCTAACAATGGAAATAAAAATAATGAATTACTCTTATTATTATTATTTCTAAGATTGATTGATTTGAGAGAAGGAAAGAGTGAGGGGGGGGCCTGAGGAGAGAGAGAGAGAATCCCAAGCAGACACCATGTTGAGTGTGTAGCCTGATGCAGGGATCAATCCCATGACCCTGAGACCAGGACTTGAGGCCAATGAAAGCAGGAGTCAGATACTCCACAGACTGGACCATCCAGGTGCCACCCAAGTGCCCCAAGGAATGAGTCCTTGTTCCTCATTCAATACATATATATATTTCCATATATTTTCTTGAAGGAGAACATCAAAAACTTGGAAATCATCAATAAAAATTTGAAGGACACCCTTCATCTTAAACAGGCTCTCTCAGAGGTTGTGAGAGCCAGAGATATCCAGACCGTGGATGTGGTAAGAGGTCAATGTTCGTTGTCCTAGAATGCTGCTCGGGAGGCTTTTGACTCAGTGGGGGAGGTCAGTGCAGTGTACCCATGCGCTGTTTACGCAGTAGAGAGTGGGCGTCTGGGCACTGCAGCTTCTACTGAACAGCGAGCTGCGATTTCACTTGGGACCACCACAATGAGGTTTGCCACTTCAAGGTCTAGGAAATATGGTTTATTTCACAGTTGGGTAAGCTTCACATCATTCAGTGCTGCCCTCCACGTTATGTAGAAAATCCCACAAAATATGTGAGCGATGAAGGGCGATAGCAAGTCAATTATATAGTAGAAGGTTTTTTTTTTAAATATCTGTTCCACTGAGAAAGCCATTTGTGCGTTTTTTGAAATGAACCAGGTGTCTTACTTTCTCCTTATTCTATTTATGCCTCAAGGACTTTCTTTGTTGCCCTCTGTGATGCTGTCCTGCTAGGTGCCCTCATAGGTCTTTTCTTAAATCTGTCTTAAAGGTCCAAGATGAATTGGATGATGAAGTGCCGAGAGCCTTGAGTTGCGAAAACCAAGAACTGAAAGGTCTGTTGTTTGGGGGGAAGGAATCTCCATAGGGTGGCGATGAGTTTGCATCGGGCAGGGAAAGAATCCCTTCCTGCCTTCGCGGTCTTGCCCTTGTCCTTCCCCATCAAAACCAAGTTCTCAGGTCATGGCACAAACACACAAAAGGAAACTCATCCTTTACAGAGAAGGAAAAGTTCCTGGAAGACCGCTATAGTGCCCTGAGTTCTCAGAAAATAGCTAAAGAAGCAGAATTGAACCTGCTAATGAAGAAAGTGGATATGATGGTGGAGTTCACGGAACAACAAAAACGGACTGCAGAAGAGTAAGCTCTTGCTGTGTTGTCCTAAATAGGGTTGTATAAATTTATGTGGCGTCAAGTCTAGATAACTGTATTTGGAACTTCTGGAATTGGATTGTAGAGTACGTTTGCCAAAGGCATTTTGTAGAATTGTGCCTGCCCTTTCTATTTTGATATGTGTAACCTGCATTTTCCTTTCTGTTCTAAGGACTTGCGGGGGCAGGTAGCAGCATTAGTCACTTGGATGCCTGGATCCCCTCTGGGTCAGTCTGCACTGTCCTTTCAGGTTCACTCTCCTCACGTGCTCTTACCACTCCTGCATTAGGTCCAATTCTTGTTCAGCATGAGACTTGGGTCCAGGATGTGGAGAGAACAATGGAATTCTCTTCCTGCAGAAACCAGGAAAGTTTCTTTGTGGAAAGTGGGCTGGGGCTCCAGCAATCCTGGGTCCCTTCATCTGGTGCACAACTGAGATCATTCAGTGCAGCCCAGTCGCTAAGAAGGTCAGGGTATTTCCTGTCCATGTGATTTGTTTTTCTTTTCTTTTTAGAAAAGACTGTACATCTACCTATTTGACAGAGAGAGACACAGAGAGAGAGAACACAAGCAGGGGGAGTGGGAGAGGGAGAAGCAGGCTTCCCGCCGAACAGGGAGTCCAATGTGGGGCTCGATCCCAGGGCTCTGGGATCATGACCTGAATCAAATACTTTTAAGCAGATACTTAATGACCAGGCCACCTTTGTGCCCCTCCACATGATTTTCTAGGTGGAACTCTCCCGGATCCCATCCAAAGCCTGCAGTTTTACTAAGTCTCATCTTTGCTGGCTGAACCGGAACTTTGCTTGTTGCATTCCAACCTGTCCCCAAAATGTTGTTTGTTCATTTACTTTGTATTCACTCGCCTGTTCCAGAATTCACAGATGTGTCTTGGGGAGATTGGCTCCCACTGCCAGGCTGACTTTCTCCTAGGCTCCCTCCTTCTCCATCTGGTTCTCATGTTTCCTCATGTGCTTTTTAGAAATTGGGTGCACTCACTCACAAGTTTGCTCTCTTGTCCAGTGTTTCCTTTTGTTTCTCAGGAGGAGATCAGGACGTTGGAGGCCCTCATTCCTGTTGAAAAGCAAAACTGTTCCCTGTCTTCCCTGGAAAACAGCTTTGTGTTATTTCTTCCCTCTCCAGGGGTAGGGGCCGCTCTCTCTCACAGGCACCTGGGTTCTGTTCATTGGTAAGTTCTTCTTGGGGCGGGTCTAGTGTCCTCACCACCTTTCTCTCTTCAACACCATATCCCTGGGCCACACATTGACTGCCGCTCCAGAAGCCATTTGCTGCAGGATAGTTGAGAGGCCAGAAGCAGATGCTCATGTCCTTCTCTTTCTAGAGGTTTTGTCTCAGTTTCTAAAGTCTTTCTGCACGTGATTCTTGACATGTGTCCTGTTGAAACCTTTGAATCAACACCATGAACAAGAGTCCGAGGCAGCCCAGCCAACCAGCCTTGCTAACATCACCGTTTGCTGCCTTCACCATCCATGAACTTGGTCTTGTATTCGAGAAGGTTGACTCAATGGAGTTGACAGTTTTCCATCTGAAGTCTGTTCCCTGGACAAAACACCCTGAGTATGTGACAGTTCCCATGGATTATCTGAGGACCTATTTTTGGCAGTACGGTTGGCCTTTTCCTACACCAGGATCTCTCAAGAGGGGGCAGGGGTTGTACTTCTCAAGCCTAGAGATGTGTGGAGTGAGTTTCCATGCCAGTGAGTCCCCATTCTGGAAGGTTCCTTTTGGGCTGACTGTGTTGCCCAACCTTGGTCTGAGGATCAGGGCTCCCCATGGAGGTGTGAGACTAATGATGGGCCACTGCTTCATCCTAATGGGTGTGGCTGGTCAGGCTTGGCTTTTCACTTTGAATTGAAATGAGCCTTCACCGACTCAACACGAAGACCAACTCTGAGAGGGCACAGAGTGCAATGTTATTTGGTGACATGGTGAAAGAATTGAAGTAGGGAAGTATAAAGACAGTCCCGATTGGAGGGAACTTGGCAGCAGCCAGAGTTTGATTGTCGTTGAACCCTAAATGGGGCCTTCATTCCTCTCCCTGTTGTGTTGTCAGTCTGTGCTTTTAGCGGGGACATTCCAACCTAGGCCACCAAGTGTGCTTGGGAGGATAAATGGTAGAAATTCAGGACCTTGTCTCCTGGACAATGTACATACCTTTCCCATCTTAGGAAGTTAGAAGAGACCATTAAAGATCTGAATGAAACCAGGAATGAGCTGTCAGCTGCTGAGGATACTCTGAAGGCGACTAAAGAAGAAATGGAGAAGTATCGGTAAGTCCAGACACTACCTACTACTGGCTCCTGAAATCCCCGTTCCTTTTGGATTCCTCATCTTTGTACATTATTAGGACTCAGGTCATATACACAAAAATTCAGAGGATATATCCAGAGAGAATTAACAGCCACAGAAAGATAAGGAACAAAACAATTACGTTACTAAACATGTCCTGATCCCCAGCGCTGGCGTGACTCTGTGGAAACTGACTCCACACCAGTGTCCTTGGTGTCAGTTGTCCTAATCTTGAGGAGAGCAGTTTGTCCTAGGATGAATCTTCCTTATAAACGTTGTAGTGCCATCTGATGGTGGTGGTCTTTGCAACCCTGGGAACCATGGCGAGGATAGAAGTTCAAGGAGAATAGAGCTTCATGACCAAAGACACTTGTCATGTGATAACTGAGGGAAGGATTGAAAATGGGTAAGGAAATGATTCAATTCTGAGCCTGCAGGTGAAGGAAAACGATTAAGGAAGGCTGTAGCAATAGCTTTGATCCTACTGTCCAGTTATAATCAGGTGAAAGTGGTTCTTGTGTCGGGATCTGATGTATGAGGGGACTGATAGAGGAGGTTGGTCACTTGGGCAGATGATGGAAAATCACACCCCATGTTGGGTTTTGTCTGATGAAAACACTTGTCCCTCAGACAACAAGTGGAAGACATGCAACATGAGCTTTCAGAGGCGGAGTTCACCTTCCAAGGCCAGGTAACCTGAGTTGTGCCCAACACACTGACCCCTTGGCGCCCCCTGCAGGTGACGGTGGTGGCCCTTAGAGCCCTGAACATGGGCTTTTGGTGTGTTGGCTTTTTTCAGATCGCAGTGCAGGAGAGGAATGCTGTGGCTAACTGGGTAAGTGTTTTCCTTTTCCTCGTCTTCTCTTGGGGCACAGTCTGGCACAACCGATGATGGGTGTGTTTTTCTCCCACAGATGAGGGCTCGGGATTGGGAGAGGAGGATAGTGCAGCAGAGCAGGGAGAACGCCTACCTGAGACACAGGTGTGAGAGTTTGACGTGTGTTTTTACGGTTTGGAGGGGTGACGGCTCTGCTGTTTAGCGCCTAGGAGAGGATGTGGTGTTTTAATTCTTAAGAAATGTCCATTCTTTTTCTGTGTTCAAGACTGCACATGATGGAAGGGGAGATGCTGCCTGTGGGACCCACGTGGCGCGGACCGATGCCGGGAAGGCCTGAGTTCCAGAAGCCTCTGTGGCAAGGTAGGGAGCACGATGTGAAATGCAGCAGCCTGATTTCTGCTGTGAAACCACACGGTGCCTTTCCCATTCCTGGACACTTGCCCCTGTGACAGGTGGAGCTCACGCCCCTCCACACCTTCCCCCCGGCCACCCCCTTCTGAAGAGCTGCGCCTGAGAAGGTGGGAGCCGAGCTCCCTTCCCACCTGGACTCAGGAGTCAAGCCTTGGGGGAAAAAAGACTATTTGTGAAAAAGGGCATTTATTTGCTTGTTATGGAGGTTCCTATATTTTTGTTTTATTGGTAATCTATAGGACCATATTCATCAGTGAAATGTATTTTATTCCTCTCATGCTGTCGGTGTCATGCCATAGCTTTATTGCTCCATCTGCCTATGCTTTCTTTGTTCGTGACTCTACAACCGTCAGAGTCTGTTTCTTCTCTGAAATGCTTACTTGTTGGTCAGTCACGCATGCTAGGTCTCATCCGCAGGCTGGACAAACGAACCATCCTTTGTGGCTGGAGAAGAGAATATGGGCCGTTCACGGTGGGGGTTTGTGGATGTCACCCACCCAAGGCTCTTCTCGCTTAGATGTTTAATCTATGAAGAAAAAGTGACTTGCCTGATGTGTGTTGAGCACCCCAATTTTAGTGTTGATTTCCAGACAGTTGTACCCTGACCTGTCCACACGGGATGCATTACTTATGGAAACACTGGAACCGGGGTCCTGGAGTGTCTCCCGCAAGAGTCAGGGGACTGGTGTCTCTCCTAGCAAAGGAGTCACTTGAGTCATGTGGGAAACCCTCTGATAAGGGACACGTGTGTGGGAAAGAGTGCAAGATGGGAGAGGAAGGCATGGAGGGCATGCAAACCACAGTAAACGTCTGTCCTTTGTCTGATCCAGCACCTAGACCGGTTCCCAGGATGAACAGCCGCACCGGCCCTCAAAAGGGCCCAGAGATGCCTACGGTAAGTGGTGTGGGCGTTTTGAGTTGTGTCCGTTTCTGAAATGTTTTGCAGTGTGGACAGCACCCTGTCCTGGCCTTGTAGTGTTGCATGTGATCTGCGATCATCCCTTTCAGAGTGCACGCCGCTCACCCAGGAGCCTCTGGGCTGCTCCATTAGAGATCCTCAATTTCGCGCTTCCTCCCCAAGCTGTAGATGCTTAGAGTCACGTGGTGGTAGGATGCTCACCTCGTGTGTGTGTGTGTGTGTGTGTGTGTGTGTGTGCGCACACGTGTGCATGTGTGTAAATATCTCGAGGAGGATGACGTCTCACTCCACAGTGAAGTCAGCTAGTTTGGCTGGTTTGTGGTTTGCTTTCCTGCGGGAGCAGGAGCATTTTTGGTTTTCGGGTCAGGAGACTAACCCGGGAGGAGGTTTGCAGAGGTCCTCACAGCGCGAAAATGGGAAAAGCCAGGACAGCCTCACACTTGTGCCACGTGCTTTGGGCAGCTTGAGTGTTGGTGGAGATGGTGAGTTGTGAGACCTCCTCTGCTTTCCAATTGTGCGGACAAAGACGTGAGCTGGAATCCCTCCAGTTGGCGCCTGGGCGAGATGATGGGGCACGCTGCCAGGTGCAGGTGTGTCTTAGAAACGCCCCCCGGAGCAGCAGCCCTGAAGAGGGAATCCCGGTGACTCCCCTCAGGGCCCACCCCTCACACGTGTTTCAGTTGTGCTCCCGTGAGCGGGTTCAGATGGGGTCTGGTGGCTGTGCCAGCTCCTAGTGTCTCTCCCGGCCCATCCTGGGAGCGTCACATGTGCTCTCCAGACACACTGGTTTGCACTTGGGGTTGGTGAATCGGCCCCTCCGTGGTTCTCAGCACCAAGGACTACGCATTTGCTCTGCGCCTGAGCTGAGGAGAGTCCGAAAGTCGGGGACGCGGATCCACAGAGCTGGTCTCGCTCACTCGTAGGGGTCGTGCTTCTCTCAGAAATCACTCTTGCAGGTCCGCTGCAGGATCCAGACAGTCCTACCTCCTGGTGGTGTCTGTTGCCATGGACAGTCCTTGTGGAGAGTAGAAGACCCCTTTGTCAGGGGGGGAAGCAGAGCCGCTCAGTCGGGGGCTGGTGGGCCGCCGGTTGACCCACGAGCGGCTGCACTTCCACGCGTGGACACTGGGCTTCCCATGGCCTCTCATTGTGTGTGTTCTCAATGTACAGAAGGAGATGCTTTGCTTGCCATGATGGGGAAGCGTAGTCCTAGATGTAGATCCCGGCCTGTCCGGAATGGAGTTTTTTCCTTAGTGGATTATCCGTGGCGGAAGACTCCTTGTCTGTGTTGAGGTGCAGACGTAGATTAACATGCGGTGACGGCAGTTTTCCCCACCGCCTCTGTTCACCCCAGGGGGTGGGTAGCCGTTCTGGCATGGGTGCTACCATCTTGCAACTTGGTGTTTAGGAGGATGCGTGTGTGTGCACCCCTGCCTGCCTACAGTGCACCCCTGGGAAGTAAGTGGGGGAGGAGGACCGCTCCCTCCCCAGTGAAGTCCTCTGGCCGGCCCGACTTCCTTTAGGTTTCCTTCATGTGCAGCTGGTGTTGTGCTCACGCCGGGGTTCGATGGGTCCGGTAATCCTCAATAATGGAGCCTGTGGAAAATCTCTCTGAATTTTATACTGTCTCCTTTGCAGTCTAGAACGTTCTCACAGCAAGATTCACGAGTTATCCCTGTTTTACCTCTCTGAAAAACATGCTATGCAGAACCACCTACTCACACCCTTTCTACAAGTATTTTGAAGTATCAGAGCTCTCAGGTGCACTGTCGGAATCGCAACCCGCGCACACGTTCTAATGGGGGACGTCAGTGATGACCTGTATTGACCACTGCCTCCCAGCCCTTGAACTGGGCTTCCAGGAGCAGGTCCTTTGGTCCTAACTTTCCTAAGAGCTGGTTTCTGTTCTCATCATACGTGTGGAGTTTTCCATCGGGAAGCATATACATTTCTGTGAATTCTCTTATTTGGCCTACCCATCTTCATTTCCCATTGGACAAAATGACTCTGGAACTCAGTGGGTTGAAATTTCCAAATGACGGTGTTTTAAGACAAACACAGCTGCTGAGTGTAAAGAAGGGTTATTGGTATCATGTTCCTCGGAAGACGCTTTTCCAGGGCCTCTGTCAGACCACAAGCCCCTAATTCCTCAAGAGTCTTTGTCCATGGCCAGAAACTGTAGAGAGGAGAGAACCCTTTGTCAGGAGGCGAGGCAGCGTGGGGAGAGTTGGGGACTCTCAAGCGCATGATTCCCCTGGAGTGGCTCAGGAACTTTGTGGAGAAAGGGCATTCAGTTTCGTCCCATTCCCTCTATTCTGACCTAACCAGAATCTTCTCCGGGGACCGAGGAGGAAAGACGAAGTGTTGTCCTGGATGCCGATGCCCCCGTGTCTGGAATGTGCTGCTTGACTAGTTTGCAATGATCCTTTTTCATCTTTAAGACACGACTTCTTGCTGGTGAACGTGGGCAGACCAGGGCAGTGATGTTTGGTGACAGCCTATTCCTGTGACAGCCACTGCCCTCTCCCCCGTCTTTATACTGGCACCAGCTGGGAGGGGCTTGTCAGTTTTGCAGCAGATGCAGCTCTCCGGAAGAAGCCGGGTGCTGAGAGCTCTTTGCTTTGGTTTCTTCTCTTGGTGTTGCAACTTTTGTCTGTTTTACTAAAACATGTTCTTGTCTGTTCTGCAGGTCGGTACAGGTGTGAGAGTGATTCCTCCTTGCCCAGGGCCCCTCCGTATGCCCTACCACGTGGGGCAGAATATACCAGGCTTTCCTCCTCCTCCTCCCCCTCCACACTGGGGGACCTGGGGGCCTCAGCCCCACCTCGTTCCTCCACCCCTCGGTGAGATGATCTGAACTGATGTGAGTCATAAAGCACATTCACAGTTTAGCCACTTCTGTCGGTGGAGAGGATGGAGAGGTGGTACCACAAGGCTTTGCAAAGCAAAGATAAGCCCGAGTGAGGACATGGTCACATTCCTCCACTCTGTGTGGACGTCCATCTCATGGACTGTCTGGTCCACCGCCCAGCACTGGGCAGCAGGTGTCTGCCATGGAGAAGAAAGGTGACATTTCGCAGAGGACAGACACAGACGCGTTGCCCAGGGGCACTGCGCAGACACGAGGTCTTGGGCTCTGGGCTGGATGAAGCACAACCTTCCCATCACCCTCATGTGTGGAGGCCCCAGTTGTCCAGCGTTATAGATTAGTTCTGGAAACATCTGTGCCCAGGCAGAGTGGTCGTACGTGTGAGGGTGAGGGACTGTTCCCACCTTCATCCACAGGGGTCAGGGGAGTCCCGTGAGAAACAGGAAGGACCTTCCAGAGGGAGAGCATGGAATAGGCTGGCGCAGGGGGAGAGGGTTGGCTTGAATCCTGCGTGGCCATCGCCCTTCTGAATCCACCTCCGTCCCTTCTAGGGCTTCCTTTCCACTCAGAAGCCTGTGCAGCTCCACGGGACAATAGCAGCGCTGTGCCCAAGAAGGCCCCAGAGGAAAACCAAGTAAGTACAGGGGTGTTTTCAGTTGTACCCATTTCTGGAGTCCTGTTCCTCTTTGGGCCTCACAGTGTCCTGACCTGTGTGTGTTGGGAATATCCTGGGGTCGTGGGTGGTGTCCTTTCCTGCTCAAAGTGGCAAGTCGTCATGCAGAGATTACAGGCGTCTCTGTTTCCAGATCATCACCTTGCAGTTGTGTCAGTGGAGAAAAGGCAGAGTTTGTGCTCAGGGCTTGACATTCAAGGGGAAACCATGCTGGGGGCGCTTTGAAGATTCTGAAGTTCCTCAGCACAGACATGTGTGTGCCTGGCTATTTGCACACACTGAGCAGTGGGCAGGTGCCATTGTTGGGCAGGAAGTGTCTCTGTTGCACAATGGCAGACGTCTGTCTCTTACCATCGTGCGTGTCCAGCATCCGCCTTTGTTGTTCTGGGAGGGATGAAACACCTCTCGCTTCATCTGCAGCATGTGGGGTTTGAGAAAAAGGGAAGACGGGACCGAGGTCTGGCGAAGGTTGGCTGCCCTCGCCTCGTCAGCCAGAGTCAGACTGTTCGTGGGGGAGTCAGGGTTGACCAGGAGCCACCCTAGCTAGAGTCCTGTCACCAGGCCTCTGTATGTATGTCACCACCGTGCCTGCAGCTGTGCACCTCCCCCGGGACTTCAGTCCCAGTGTCCTGCAGATTTGCCTGTGTTCCAGTTTTCTCAGCCCCAAAACCAAATCTCAGTGTGGCCTTCTCAGGACATCTGCTTTTTTTTTAATCTGTGAAAGGGGGAGCATACTGGATTCTGAGGTCACTAGAGCAATAGGAGTTGAAGTCCATAAAGAACCTGCAGGGGTCCCTGGGCAGCTCAGTCGGTGAAGCAGCAGAATCTTGAATCCTGCTCAGGGCATGATCTCGAGGTTCTGAGATTGAGCCCCCAGCCGGCCTGGGTGATGAGTGTGGAGCCTCTCTGGGATCCTCTGTCTCCCTCACCATCTCCCCTTTCCCTCTTGGCTCACGTGTCGCCCTTTCTCCCTCTAATCCTTTCCCTAAAGCAAGTAATATGCATAATACATGGGCTCTGACCATTCACTGTTCTGTTTAAATGAAAATCGCTCCATGCAGAAGAGCGTCAAAAGATGTTCACTTAAGTCCACAAAATGCACTAAGAGTGTATCACCTCAGCCCAGGTAGTGGCCATTCTCATTTCAAAGACAAGGCAAAGGGCCCCCTTTTTCTATTAAATGTCAGGTCACAGCCACAATGAAGTAAAAGGTCGTTAGGAGAACGGGTACAATCAGAGCTTTATATGTGAGATGTGAAGACAATTATTGTCTATTACAAATAGACTCGCAGAGGCGGCCACACATGCAAGTGTTCATCCAAGGCCTCAGATACACTATGGGAGGCAAAGAGCGTTTGGGAAAATCTAAGGTCCTAGTGTACTAACCCAAATCCTTTTGCCTTACAGGCTAATCATTTTCTAATTTGAAGACTTCCTTGACCTCCAACAACCAGGCTCCAATGAGTTTTTATTTAGTAAAAATATGAATGCTTTCTGCCTGGTGGTCTGAGTGCTTTCCCTGCCCATCCTCTCCCCTGTGCTTCGTCTCTCCTGGTATCCCCCCAATAAACCGTTCACGGTTCTGTGTCTGTGTCAGCGTGCGCCTTTAGGAGGACCTACAGTCCCTCTCCTTCGAGTGCACAGGGTCATGCCTTCACACACAGATAACACCCTGGCAGCAGTGGTGGTGACAGAGGATAGAGCAAGACTACGCTTCGTGGTACCTCTACTGCAAGGGACCCCAGGAATCCTTCCGGGGAGGGGGCCCAACTTGAATTTAGATCCACTGGTGCTTGTATTAACTCTGGTGACAGATCCCCTTGAGCACATGGCACCTGCTAGTTTGGGAGGGGGTAGTGATTGGCAAGACAGCTGCCTGTCCCCAGGCAGTGGTCTGCTGTGACAGTGAGCAGAGAATGAGGTGTCTGTTGAGGCCCTGAGAGCCTGGTGAGGAGGCCCAGCATTAATCTGGGTTTTGTGCAGTGATTTCACCTTCTCAGCTGCCCCCCAACCACAGGGGTGCTTGAGGGGAGCTGATGGTGGCAGTTTTCTTGGTGAGACCCATGATGCCCCACAGTGCTCCCACAGTTTCCCTGTGGAGGGATGGGCAGGGCAGAGGTCACTGACAAGAGACCCATCCCTTCCTCAGCAGCAGGAGGAGTTGGGGGTATGCTTCTGTCCCCTTTTAGGCCCTTTTTGCCAATCCCTTCTGCAGCAGAGCTGCTGGATTCTGCAAAGCCCTCCTTCTTCCCAGGTCATGGACGCAGCCATCCTCCAGCAGCTTTGGGGTCATGGCAGGGCCACCGAAGGATCAAGTTCAGTCTGTTCACATGCTGCCCAGGAGAGGCTGGTAACTGCACTGCGGCAGTCAGGGTCAGCCTGAGCAGCCTTTGTCAGTGGGATTGTCACGTCCTGTGACAGGGCCTAGGCCGAAGGAGGGCAGGAGAGAGGGGTTGACAGGAGAGGTGGTTCCCTGCGGTGTTCCCAGACAGAGCTGCACAGAGCGGGAGGCCTGGGGGTCTGGGGAGTGATCAAGAGACTGTCAGGAGGGTGCCTGGGTGGCTCAGTGGGTTAAGCCTCTGCTTTCAGCTCAGGTCATGGTCCCAGGGTCCTGGGATCGAGCCCCGCATCAGGCTCTGTGCTTGGCAGGGAGCCTGCTTCCTCCTCTCTCTGCCTGCCTCTCTGCCTGCTTGTGCTCTCTTTCTGTCAAATAAGTAAATAAAATATTTAAAAAAAAAAGACTGTCAGGATGAGACACTGAGTGAATGGTAGGGGGAATTGGGCAAGTGCTAGCAAGGGAGAGGAAGCAAGGAGATAGGGTAGACAGAAGCAGAGACAAAGAAGAGTTTCAAGGATGAACAGCGCTTGGTGGTGTAGTTGTGTGGTGGTGGATAAAGGACCAGAGTGGAGCAGGTGTAGGTAGGTGCTCTGAGCATTAGGGCCAGAGAAGGCGGGAATCCTGGGCATCAGATTTCCCTGAGCCCACAGCTCCGACCTCTCAGTGGCTGAGCTCTGCAGAGGCCTTTCCACTTGGGAAGATGAGCGCACCTCTTTTTGCATGGAGTTGTGGGGCCTAGCCTCAGGATCTGTCAGGGGAGAGACAGCGCCCTCTGTCCCTCCTACTGAAATGCCCCAATTGGAGCATTGCAGGGATTCCCAGGGAGGCCAGCAGAGGGAGCCCGCGCACCTCCAACAGGAAGGGGGCGGTATCTCTGTTGTGCGCAGCCTTGGCTAGCAGAGGGCGCGCCATTGGCTTCTCTGACCCAAGGGGCCTCCGCAGGAAGGGCTTCTGTAGCCACCCAGGGATCCAGCTCCACTCTCACTGCCCCAGGATAGAGTGTCAGAGCTGTATTTCCAGCCAGTTCCCCCGACCCCTGGGGAGACCTTGGGGCTTTGCAGCAACTTGTTGCCTCCTGAGGTGTGACAGAGAAACTGCCTTGTTGGCTGAGTGCTGAGGAGGGGGCTCTGGAAGCTTCCCCAGGACGTGCTGGTAGGTGAGAAATACAGGCGCTTCCATACTGGGGCTCTTCCCATGGTTTGGTCCTCAGTTTCCCTGAGGGCATTTGAACAAGCCCTATTTTACTCAGGGGTCTCTGGATTGAGAGGTCAGGGGACACCACATCAGAAATGCTGCGGTTGCTTTGTTACCGATCCTGACTTGTTTCTGGGAAGAAGCCGTGACTCCGCTTCAGAGGAACTGGAGCTACATTGCGTTGGGACAGGAATGCAGGAATGTGTCGTTTGCTTTCGGTAGCATAGATATTTTCACAATATTTATTCCTCCAATCCAGGAGCATGGAACATTTTTCCATTTCTTTGTGTCTTTTTCAATTTCCTTCGTGAGTACTTTATAGTTTTTATAGCTGACTTTCAGGACCTTCTAGAAGGAGGAGCTGGCGTTCCCCTCTCTGAGTTCTGCTAGAACCAGTGCCCCAGGTAAAAGCACAGACTTTCCTCCACTGGAACATGCTTTTGTTACTTTTCAGTGTTTATTTTTTCCAACATTGTTACAGTAGTTGGAAACCAAGGGAAAACTTGGCAGGTACCTGATACCATAATCCTTTTATTCTTTTAGAATTAAATTTACAAGGACAACAGGAATTGTTTTATTTATCCTTTCCAGTCTTCATTGGAAGGAAACTCATCAATAAAATCTTCAAAAGGTACCTTTTACCCATCTCCTTTTCTGTTTTCTTTTTTAACGATTTTATGCAACTACAGTGGTGAGGAGGGAGAGGCAGAGGGACAAGGTGACTGAACACTGAGTGGGGACTCCAACGTGGGACTCGATCCCAGGATCCTGAGATCAAGACCTGATCCACCCAGGTGCCCCTGCTTATCTCCTTCTTTTCTTTTTCTTTTTTCTTTTTTAATTTTTTAAAAAATTTTAATAAACATATATTTTTATCCCCAGGGGTACAGGTCTGGGAATCACCAGGTTTACACACTTCACAGCACTCACCATAGCACATACCCTCCCCAATGTCCATAACCCCATCCCCCTTCTCCCAACCCGCTTCCCCCCAGCAACCTTCAGTTTGTTTCTTGAGATTAAGAGTCACTTATGGCTTGTCTCCCTCCCAATCCCATCTTGTTTCATTCATTCTTCTCCTACCCCTTTAAGCCCCCATGTTGCATCACCACTTCCTCATATCAGGGAGATCATATGATAGTTGTCTTTCTCCGCTTGACTTATTTCGCTAAGCATGATACCCTCTAGTTCCATCCGCGTCCTCGCAAATGGCAAGATTTCATTTCTTTTGATGGCTGCATAGTATTGCATTGTGTATATATACCACATCTTCTTTATCCATTCATCTGTTGATGGACATCTAGGTTCTTTCCGTAGTTTGGCTATTGTAGACATTGCTGCTATAAACATTTGGGTGCACGTGCCCCTTCGGATCACTACATTTGTATCTTTAGGGTAAATACCCAGTAGTGCAATTGCTGGGTCTTAGGGTAGTTCTATTTTCAACATTTTGAGGAACCTCCATGCTGTTTTCCAGAGTGGTTGCACCAGCTTGCATTCCCACCAACAGTGTAGGAGGGTTCCCCTTTCTCCGCATCCTCGCCAGCATCTGTCATTTCCTGACTTGTTAATTTTAGCCATTCTGACTGGTATCAGGTGATATCTCATTGTGGTTTTGGTTTGTATTTCCCTGATGCCGAGTGATATGGAGCACTTTTTCATGTGTCTGTTGGCCATCTGGATGTCTTCTTTGCAGAAATTCTGTTCATGTCTTCTGCCCATTTCTTTTTTTTTATAAACATTTTTTTAAGATTTTATTTATTTATTTGAGAAAGAGACAGTGAGAGAGAGCATGAGAGGCGAGAAGGTCAGAGGGAGAAGCAGACTCCCCATGGAGCTGGGAGCCTGATGCGTGACCCGAGCCGAAGGCAGTTGCTCAACCAACTGAGCCACCCAGGCACCCTCTTGCCCATTTCTTGATTGGATTATTTGTTCTTTGGGTGTTGAGTTTGCTACGTTCTTTATCGATTTTGCACACTAGCCCTTTATCTGATATGTCATTTGCAAATCTCTTCTCCCATTCTGTCAGTTGTCTTTTGCTTTAGTTAACTGTTTCCTTTGCTGTGCAAAAGCTTTTGATCTTGATCAAATCCCAGTAGTTCCTTTTTGCCCTTGCTTCCCTTGCCTTTGGCAATGTTCCTAGGAAGATGTTTTTGCAGCTGAGGTTGAAGAGCTTCCTGCCTGTGTTCTCCTCAAGGATTTTGATGGAGTCCTTTCTCACATTGAGGCCCTTCATCCATTTTGAGTCTATTTTCATGTGTGGTGTAAGGAAATGGTCCAATTTCATTTTTCTGCATGTGGCTGTCCAATGTTCCTGACACCGTTTATTGAAGAGGCTGTCTTTTTTCCATTGGACATTCTTTCCTGCTTTGTCGAAGATTAGTTGACCGTAGAGTAGAGGGTCTGTTTCTGGGCTTTCTATTCTGTTCCATCAATCTATGTGTCTGTTTTTGTGCCAGTACCATGCTGTCTTGATGATGACAGCTTTGTAATAGAGCTTGAAGTCTGGAATTGTGATGCCACCAACTTTGGCTTTCTTTTTCAATATTCCTTTGGATATTCGAGGCCTTTTCTGGTTCCTCATAAATTTTAGGATTATTTGTTCCATTTCCTTGAAAAACAAAATGGATTGTATTTTGATAGGAATTGCATTAAATGTGTAGTTTGCTTTCAGTAGCATAGATATTTTCACGATATTTATTCCTCCAATCCAGGAGCATGGAACATTTTTCCATTTCTTTGTGTCTTCCTCAGTTTCTTTCGTGAGTAGTTATACTTTTCTGAGTATAGATTCTTAGCCTCTTTGTTAGGTTTATTCCTCGGTATCTTAAAATTTTGGGTACAACTGTAAATGGGATTGCCTCCTTAATTTCTCTTTCTTCTGTCTTGTTGTTGGTGTAGAGAAATGCAACTGATTTCTGTGCATTGATTTTACATCCTGACACTTTACTGAATTCCTGTACAAGTTCTAGCAGTTTTGGAGTGGAGTCTTGCGTTTTCCACATATAGTATCAGATCATCTGCAAAGAGTGATAGTTTGATGTCTTCTTTGCTGATTCAGATGCCTTTAATTTCCTTTCGTTGTCTGATTGCTGAGGCTAGGCCTTCTAGTACTATGTTGAATAGCAGTGGTGACAATGGATATCCCTGCCGTGCTCCTAACCTTAGCGGAAAATCTTTCTGTTTTTCTCCATTGAGAATGATATTTGCGGTGGGTTTTTCATAGATGGCTTTGAGAATATTGAGGTATGTAGCCTCTATCCCTACACTTTGAAGAGTTTTGATCAGGAAGGTATGGTTCTTGTTCTTTCTTTTATTAATGTGTTGTATCACATTGATTGATTCGCGGATGTTGAACCAACCTTGCAGCCCTGGAATAAATCCCACTTGGTCATGGTGAATAATCCTTTTAATGTACTGTTGGATCCTATTGGCTATATTTTGGTGAGAATTTTCCCATCTGTGTTCATCAAGCATATTGGTGTGTAGTTCTCTTTTTTGATGGGATCCTTGTCTGGTTTTGGGATCAAGGTGATGCTGACCTCATAAAATGGGTTTGGAAGTTTTCCTTCCATTTCTATTTTTTGGAGCAGTTTCAGGAGAATAGGAATTAGTTCTTCTTTAAACGTTTGGTAGAATTCCCGCGGGAAGCCGTCTGGCCCTGGGCTTTTGTTTGTTTGGAGATTTTTGATGACTGTTTCAATCTCCTTACTGGTTATGGGTCTGTTCAGGCTTTCTATTTCTTCCTGGTTCAGTTATGGTTGTTTATATGTCTCTAGGAATGCATCCATTTCTTCCAGATTGTCAATTTGTTGGCGTAGAGTTGCTCATAGTATGTTCTTATAATTGTCTGTATTTCTTTGGTGTTCGTTGTGATCTCTCCTCTTTCATTCATGATTTTATTAATTGGGTCCTTTCTCTTTTCTTTGTTATAAGTCTGGCCAGGGGTTTATCAATCTTATTAATTCTTTCAAAGAACCAGCTCCTAGTTTCGTTGATTTGTTCCATTGATTTTTTGGTTTCTATTTCATTGATTTCTGCTCTGATGTTTATGATTTCTCTTCTCCTACTGGGTTTAGGCTTTCTTTCTTGTTCTTTCTCCAGCTGCTTTAGGTGTAGGGTTAGGTTGTGTACCTGAGACCTTTCTTGTTTCTTGAGAAAGGCTTGTACCGCTATATATTTTCCTCTCAGGGCTGCCTTTGTTGTGTCCCACAGATTTTGAACAGTTGTGTTTTCATTATCATTTGTTTCCATGAATTTTTTCAATTCTTCTTTAATTTCCTGGTTGATCCATTCATTCTTTAGAAGGATGCTGTTTAGTCTCCATGTATTTGGGTTCTTTCCAAATTTCCTCTTGTGATTGAGTTCTAGCTTCAGAGCATTGTGGTCTGAAAATATGCAGGGAATGATCCCAATCTTCTGATACCGGTTGAGACCTGATTTAGAACCCAGGATGTGATCTATTCTGGAGAATGTTCCGTGTGCACTAGAGAAGAATGTGTATTCTGTTGCTTTGGGATGAAATGTTCTGAATATATCTGTGATGTCCATCTGGTCCAGTGTGTCATTTAAGGCCTTTATCTCCTTGTTGATCTTTTGCTTGGATGATCTGTCTACTTCAGTGAGGGGAGTGTTAAAGTAAATATTCTTTCATTTAAAAAAATTTTTTTTCACTTGCTACAAAGCACAATCAAATGAATTAAGAGTTTGGATACTTTTTGAACTTTGTTTGGAAAGAAAACCTTCATGATGAAATATATTACATCTTCATGGTGACAGATTCTGTTTCTGTTCTGTGATATCAGTGAGCCAGAGATGGCCCCTGTGTACTGGCAGTTGCAACCCATGAGTTAAAGACCTCTTGCTGGTGCCTAAGACAGATTTGTTTTCTACACATCCAGTCTTTTAAGAACATAACCCTGGAGAGCAGATGTTTAAGTATTGACTGCCTGCCTGAGTTCCATAGGTCGTGAACGTGACCAACATTTTCTTATCATAAATAAAGTCAGTGAGTCAATTAAGCAATCGAGATGAACTCTTCAGCTCTAAAAGTCCCTGAACAGCTGTTAGATTTCTAAATCCTTGGTGCAGAGTCCGCCGCCCCCCCCCGAGTCAGGCTGCAGAAAGGCATTACTTAGGCACATGTGTACCCTGTTCAATGTCCCCAGTCTTGAAAGGATTAATACTGTGATGGGTCCCCCCTCTTGCAAACCTGTCAGTCCCCCAGGAAAGGGGATTTCAAGTTACTGCCACCTCATGGTCATATCTTTTTCCTTCAGCCTGAAACTCATTGAACTCACTCTGCATTCTTCCAGTCTTGGCATGTCTTTGTAAATTTGAAATATTTGATTGTCCTATTAGTTCTGAAGAAGATGAAGGGGAAGAAGGGAAAAACAAGGGGTCCTGAGAACAAGTGAGCAAGCCACAATGAATCCCTTGGCCACATATAATTTTTGGACCAGGTTCAGCTCTGGTGTGAAATATCTTAGCCTCTGTTTTTCATTTTTTGAGGAACGTCTACACTGTTTTCCACAATGGCTGCACCAACTTGCATTCCCACCCACAGTGTGAGAGAGTTCTCCTTTCTCCCAACTTCTCCACCACTGGTTGTTTTTTGCCTTGTCAATTTTTGCCATTCTACCTGGTAGAAGGTGGTATCTCAATGTGGTTTTGATTTGACTCTCCCTGATGGCTAATGATGATGAACATTTTTCCATGTGTCTGTTGGTGATCTGTCTGTCTTCTTTGCAGAGGTATCTGGTCACATCTTCTGCCCATTCTTTGACTCGATTATTTGTTTTTTGGGTGTTGAGCTTGAGAAGTTCTTTGTAGGCCTCGGACTTCAGCCCTTTGTCTGTAGTGTCATTTGCAAATAGCTTCTCCCATTCTGTGGGTTGCCCTTTGTTTTGTTGATGGTTTCCTTTGCTGTGCAGAAGCTTTTGATCTTGAGAAAGTCCCAAAAGTTCATTTTCACTTTAGTTTCCCTTGCCTTTGGATTGTGTCTAGCAAGGAGTTGCTGTGGCTGAGGTCAAAGAGGTTGCTGCCTCTATTCTCCTCTAGGATTTAGATGGATTCCTGCCTCAGTCTGAGGTCTTTTATCCAGACTTTTCATGACAGACAACAAAGTGATGGTTAGCAGCATGGGAGAAATAGGTGATGGGGATGAAGCAACTGCTTGTCCTGATGAGCCCTGGACAATGCATGGAAGTGGTGAATCCCTCTGTTGTATTCCAGAAACTATTATATGTGAACTCTAGTGGCATTGAAGAATTGTAAGAAAGGAATGTAGTTGGCAAGCTGTATGTATGTATGGAAATGTTCAGTCCTGTCTTTCCTATTTCGTTTTGTTGGTTTGTCTAAACCTATTATACACTGAAAGGTTTATTAGTTATCATTGCTTTTTATTTTTTAATGCATAATGTTGCATAATTAGTCCTACCATTACTTACTAGTAATGACACCTATTCTCTCCTATTGTTTTATTTAAATGATAGCATCTATGTATGTTACAGAAATTGAGTAATACACAACCATATAGAAATCACAGAAAGCTATTACATCTGTTTTATGTTAAGGCAAAACATATATAACATTATGGATTCTATCATAATGTAGTTTTCTAATCTAGAATGTGTGTGTGTCATCACGTGGCTCCCTGTGAAGTTGGTGCCTGCCATTCTAGGGGCTAATTACTCATGGAGAGAAAAATCATGGTTGTAATACTAGAACGATTAATACCAACAAAGTCTATTTAGAGTTTACTGGAGGGGATCAAAGAGAGTTGATACGGGGGTCTGCCTTTTTGGCTCAGTTGGTGAAGCATCAGAGCCTTGATTTTGTCTCAGGTCATGATCTCAGGGTCATGAGACTAAGCCCAAATCAGGCTGCACACTGAGCATGGAGTCTGCTGAAGATTGTCCTTCTCAGCCACCTGGGTGGGTGGCTGAGTGGGTTAAGCCTCTGCCTTCAGCTCAGGTCATGATCCCAGGGTCCTGGGATCTAGCCCCACATCATGTTCTCTGCTTGGTGGACGCCTGCTTCTCCCTTCTCTCTGTCTACTTGTGATTTCTCTCTCTCTCTGTCAAAAAAATTAATAAAATCTTTAAAAAAAAGATTCTCCCTCTCTCTCTAGCCCAGCCCTCCCATTCAGTCTTCTTTCTCTCACTCTTTCTAAAAAAAAAAAGTGTGTGTGTGTGTGTGTGTGCGTGTGTGTGTGTGTGTGTGTGTGTATGGTCGATTTCAAGATACACAGTTATTTGTTAATGTGTATAGGAAGGGAACATGATTAGAGTTTTTATTTTTTCACTACTTCAGCATACTGTCAGTTGCTGTTCAGCTTCTAAAGCTGCACTTCTTAATACTAATTTCAAGGATAGGGAGGATCTTAAGCCTAAGATCATGTCTTCTGAGACTCTAAGGAATGGGAATTTTTTCCTGGAGGACAAAATTGTTCACTGTTCTTGGCACAAGTTATACACTGTCGATAATACTGCATCCCTTGGTAAAGGTTCATATCTTTGTCTTTGGCAAGATTTGAAGAGTGCTTGGAAGAAGAGTTGCTTCAATTGAAACTTCTGGAGTGAAAGAGTGGGGTTGGAGTAGTCATAGGACAGCCGTTACTTGTTATGTAAGAAGTATCAGTGTTGCGACTGTAAACAATAATGAAAGGAAGGCATCCTGGCAGTCATTTGGTGTGTGATGTGCAGTACTACACTAATTTCTCAGTATTTCAGATACCGTTGGTCGTGCTAGGGAATACACCCATGAGAGAAGAGGGTTGGTGCCCTCTGGGGTCTTCACTGGCAAGCTCTGTCTTGTCCACACAGTGGCTGCCTCCCGCAGTTGCCTGCAGCTCTTTGCCTGAAGGTGTCCATTGGCTTCCTTGGCTTCTTTGGCCACGGCAGTGAGGTCATCAGCTGGGTAATTAATGTCCATAAGAGCAACACTCATCCCGTGAGGGTCTTTTCGCACTTGGATGGGATGACTCAGGGCTGTTCTGCACATCTCTTGGAAGTTCGCAATGGATGGAGACAGAGTTGCCCAAGCAGTGAGCTCTAAACTCACACCCTGTCTTGTGTGTTGGCTGCACTCCTCCTTCACGTCTTAGCTCCCATTATTTCTTCCCACCAAAGACCCTTCCAGAGAAACTACTTATACTCACATCCTTGTCTCAGAGTCACTTTCTGAGGCACCCAACCCCTCCTAACTCCTGGTGCTGCCAAGAATGGTGGGTGTTGTCCCTCTGTGCCCCAGGAGAGAATCTGCCTTTTAAAAGACACACATTCTTGGGAGATCTCCAAGCTCAGTCGTGAGAATCAACCTCCACTTTCCCTTGTGTAGGAGAACTGAAAATCCACACATGCAAGGCAGTAGAATGACCTAGAGAATAGCGAGATTATTCAGCTTGTCACTCAAAGTGGAACACTCGGGCTGGAAGGAGACATTTATTGTAGTATCGTTATCAGTGGTACTGTTATTGAATTCAAATATCCTACCCCTCGAAGGTTCTTCTTTGACTCCCATTTTGTCCATAAGGGTACTTATTGACGGTAGGCTCACCCTCAACTCATGCCCAGTCCTTATCTTTGGATCCAGTCCTAGACTCACTGGCATCCAACCCTGCCTCCCCTGTTCCCACTTTCTATGTCCCTTCCTCCTTTTCTGCTCCCCAAGGTTTCCCAAGATCCATCATGGCCCCAGACTCCCACCGTTCAGGTGTCTGAGGTTCCTTGGGTCCACCATCTCTCCTGATCCCCTCTGGTTAGTAGGAGGTGGTGTGAGTATAAACGAAGGTCTTGCTCTACCTTCCCTTATGTCCTGGCCCTCCGAGGGCCATGGGCCCAATTCTGGAGTCCTGGATTGCCTGGATATTAGCCTATAGCAAAGAAGGAATTGAATTTAAATATAACTATAAATTGGGAATAAAGGAAGTCTCAATATGTTTCAGAAGAATGAAACCCACAAGGTTTGTTCTTTGATCATCATTGCAAATGTGCTAGATTAATCAAGAAAGGATAACTAGGGTTTCCACATATATTTGCAAATTGAATAGCTTTTTGAACACAACTCTAAAAGGGAATCTCAAAGAAAAATTGGTCTGATCTGTATGAAAATGATACTGCATATGTGGCATTAAAATATTCTTCAGTCCTGGGTATTCACCTTTGGATAGAAAGATTTGTGGTTTTCAAATCATCCCATATTAATGGAGAAGGTATGAGACCTAAAACATCTCTAGAAAGGCCACTTATCTCTGTAACCTCACTGGGTGTCAGTGTGGGGCTCACATTACATACATAAATGGGAAGATGTCCAACTGATTCTCATGCTTGATCTGTGTGGGAACTCCATGACACTTACTAAGTTAAGTCATCGGTTCATCAGCTTCTCTCTCAAGGACTCCTGGACAACACCCTGACAGTGTGGCAGCACCAGGAGTCTGAGAGTGGGAGAGGAAGAGCCAGAGGTGACAGGGATAGAGAGAGGAAGGGACAAGGGGGAATTTCAAGGAAGATAGGTGGGACGTGGCCCCGGAGTGTGGAAGGAGAATCATGGCCCACGGAGGAGGGGCTTTGAGTCTTGGGGCAAGAAAAGGCAGGAATCTTGGGCATCAGAGTTCTCTGAGTCCAGGGCTCTGATCTCCCTCCGAGGGCCATTGCACTTGGGAGGATGAGTCCCTGTCATTCGGCCTGGGGATGTGGGGCCCAGCCTCAGGATTCGTCAGGGAGAGAGGTGGCTTGAGGGAGAGGATGCTGCTCTTTGGCAGGTAGTTTCTAGTGCTTGCCCTGTGGGGAAGTGACCCCGAGCCATCTCCCTCCCTGCCCTGTCCCTGCTGCGTTCCTCCTGCACCAGCAGGGCCTAGCTCATGTTCCAAAACCAGGCCCCAGTCCTGCAGTCTGGATCTGGCACAGAGGCACAGCTGATCTCAACCCAGAGTATTTGAGAATAAGGTCCATGTTCTCCCTCTGGAGCTGGCAATGTGCAGCAGGATGCGGGGTTGCTATCGTCATGTTGCCTGCCCATCCTGACGTGGGATGTGAGGTGGACAGTTTCAACCCGTGCAGCCTTCTCTTACATCCAAGCAGAAACGTCTACTTCACCTCCTCCTGCTTGTGAAGAGATGGCAGTTAGTAGTCGAAGGTAAAATTGGTTCCTTACCAGACTGGTGGAAAGGATTTCATCCATCTACCATGTCTAAAGTCCCTTTCATTGAAAATAGGATCTAAAGAGACATGCAGTAAATTCATAACGCATCTGTAGGTCCCTCTAGGATTGCATTTTGACTCTGTCACCTATGTGTCACCAAACATTTTATTGGCATGGTCGAAAATTCTCGCAATCAAGATCTTGGTGCTAAATGATGTCTTGTATCAGTGGACTTTCATATATCGTGACCTGAGCGGAAATTATTCCTAAAAGGAAGAAGGAAAGAAAAATTCAAAGAGTGTAACGGGTGTCAGTGACTTATGTCGTAGGAACATTTTGGTGGGTAAACACAGGTGTCTGTTCCTTTACATTTGTACTTCCATAGTGTGTATTTTGTTTTGTTTTCAAGACTTGACTTATTTATTTGAGAGAGAGTGAGAGCATGAGAGGGGAGAAGTTCAGAGGTAGAAGCCGACTTCCCTCGGAGCTCGGAGCTGGGAGCCCGATGCGGGACTTGATCCTGGGACTCCAGGATCATGACCTGAGCTGAAGGCATTTGCCCAACCAACTGAGCTACCCAGGTGCCCTGCATTCTGTATTTTTGAAGGGAGCAGGGCAAGCACTCCAATTTATGTAATGACATTGTCAAATTTGGCTTCACTCATCACTCAGAGAGGAGAAGGAATCGATTTTTGGATCTGAGGTGCTGTCGTAAAGGCCTGTCCCAGTGTAGGGACAGGCTTCCTGGGACCAGAGCAGCCTCAGTGCCTCCCCCAGAGCAGCGCCACACCCCTGCACCCCATTAGTCCCCCAGTGCCCCCAGTCCCCTCAACCCCCTCATTGTCCCCTTAGAGCATTGCGGAGATTCCCAGGGCAGCCGGCAGAGGGCGCCCGCATGCCTCCAGCCAGCGGGGCTGTTTGCTCCTGTGCTCAGAGCCTTAGGGGTAGGCGGTGCGCCATGACGTCATCTGACGCTGGGTTCCTCAGGGCACGAAGGGTTTGTGCCGCCAGCTGAGGACCCTCAGACCCTCAGACCCTCAGGGCTGCATTTACAGCAAGTTCTGACGCTGCCCCGGAGAGACCCTCGGGTCTTTGCAGCAGCTTGGTGCCTCCTGTGGTGTGATGCTGGAGTGGCCTTGTTGGCTGAGAGCTCTGGGCGGCCTCCCGAGACATGCTGGTAGGTGAGCCGCCTCGTTGTTGCATTTTTCGTGTTGTTCCCACAGTTTGGTCCTCATTTTCCCCGAGGGTGTTTGAATAAGACCTATTTTACTCAGGGCCTGATCCCTGGCCCCAGGGGTCGCGTAGTGCCATCCCGGAGATGCCGTGGTTGGTTGGTTACAGATGCAGGCTTGTTTCTGGGGAGAAATCGGGACTCAAATTAAGAGGAACAGGAGCAGCATGTAGCTGTGAGGTGAAAACCCCAACTGCTGACTCTCGGGGCGCCCTAGAAGAATGCACTTGGGACCCACTTGCTGATTACTGCTCGAATCAGAGCCCCAGGTAAAAACAGTGTGCCGTCCAGTTTCTAACCTTCAAGGTTAGAATTACCAGCAAATGTTGGGTTTGTGGAGAAGGAAGGAAAACTGAATGTAGGCCACAGAAGCTGTGACTAAACCTTTGGCACACTGGGGGATTTGGGCGAGGTTCACTGTTGTCAGAGAAAGGAAAATTTGAAAGGCTGTTAAGAACCAGAAGTGTATTGGAGGCATCTGGTAGTTCAAATCATTATGGCTTCTCATGGGTGAGTCTGTTGGAGGAGGTGGGGGGTTAGATAGAGAGATGAGAATAGAGTTCTGCTAGCTAGAATAGTGTAGTACCCATGTGCAAGTTCAAGTCCATGTCCTGCTTTTGGTTCCCCCGTTTATATGGAGTGGTAGTGTGTCAGAACACCCCCTACCAAAGCCTCTTCCCTCTGCTGTGACGTTCCCCTTATGACTTTGCTCGTTCTGACCAAGATTTGCCTTGATAAACGAAATAAGTCAGTCAGAGAAAGACAGGTACTATACGATTTCACTCATTTGTGGAATTTATGATATAAAACATGGGAGTTGCACTGTGAAAAGTCTGCTCTACTGTAGTGTGGTTAGGTTGAATAGAGGCAACTTGATCTTTGCTTTATATGATATAAAACATAAAAGAGAAGGAAAAAGAGGCAAACCAAGAAACAACTCTTAGCTAGAGAACAACTTGCTGGTAATCAGAGAGGTGGTGTTTGGGGGCATGGGTTCAACAGGTGAAGGGGATTGAGCCTTACTCTTGTTCTGGGTGCCAGGTGTTGCATGGAAGTGCTGAGTCACGATTTTACACCTGAAATGAATAGAACAGTGTATGTGAGTTAACAGTAATGTAAATTAAAACTTTAGGGAAATTTCCCTGGAAGAATTTTAAGTCAACAGTCAAGTTTTTTGTATTTAGTGGTATTGTGTTTCAGTGCTAGCAAAGCCTTCTCTGGTTGGCCTGTCTCATGTTGGAGGGTATGTGCATGACAGCTCTAAACTACTCAGGTGACCGCTGAGGAGCAGGGAGGGTTAGAAGGGAGAAAATCTCACCAGCTCCCCATGTGAAGTCTGTATCTGCTCAAGATTGAGATCAGTGAGCCCACATCCCCTCACTGGTTCTCGGGATCTGAGAGACAGCAAGTGCAGAACCAAAGCAAGGTGACGATTCCAAACCATATGTTGGTTCTATACCAGGACCCTATATATGAAAGGAGCCAGCTGAAAATATTTATTGGCACTCGTTTGGGCTGAAGGAGGAAGGTTTTCTCCCTATGAAGGCCCACCCAGAGTCCTGTATGTCTCCTGGAAGTGTCCTCCATGAGTGGCTATGAGCGAAATAGTGAAATACTGGGAAAGCGCACTGACTGAAATCAGGGAGCACGTTTGGGGACATAGAGTACACTGAAAAACATGAAGCATTCGTTAGAGAACATGTTGCAAGAATAGGAATACTTCCAGGACATTTCCAAACAGTATTGATTTTTCAGAAGAACTGTTTAGAACTCTATGTGTTATCAAAAGTGATCTGCTATGTTGTAACTTCAGAACCATGCATTTGGATTTCGAATCAGGATTCAGTTAGTAGTAGAGGTAAAGGAACGACTTTTGAACTCTGAACCTTCTAAACATCTAGAAATGCTCACAAGATCAAAGTGAGTTTTTTCTGGAAAGGTGATAATCCAAAGAAGTTTCCTCCTTTTGGAAGAGACTGGGAGATGCAGAAAGTGGCATATTCTTTGCACAGAATATGGAGAAGGAGCAATAGTGAGGAGAGGAATGCAGGCCTTGTCGGGACATGTGGGGAAAGGGGTCTCCCCAGATGTTTTGTATTTCAGTTGGTGCAGTAATAACCTTCTTGTGACCAGATGATGTACAGGTCAAGTCAGGCATTTGGTGCCTTCATTTAAGGTATCCTGGGGACCCAAGAATGCATTCCTGGGGTTTGGCAGTGCAAGGTTTAGTTAGCAGTATTGGAGAGGGGCCTCTCAGGGGAGGTTGGAGAGAATCTTTGTGTTGGTGTCTTTCCCAACAGAATGTCCAGGTTGCAAGGTGTGACGGTCACGGTTAGTGTCCCTGGGAGTGCACTGGGAAAAGTCTGCTCTACTGCAGCATGGTTAGGTTGAAGAGAGGCAACTCGATCTTTGCTTTATTGAAATATATCCCTTTTCCAACTGTGGGTCCAAAGAGGCAGAGGTTGAATGCACAGTGTCCAGTTTCTATCTCCCAGGGGGAGAGACTGGTTTCCAAAAAGGGGTGGGCTCTAGATTTAGGAGTGACGGCAATCCCTTTGACCCAGGTAGTTGGGAAGTCTGTGTTGTTTTTGCCAGTTGAGTCCCTAGTATTGCGGTCATTGTGTGAGACTAACTTTGAAGACAGAGGACAGTAATGTACAATGACATTGTTGTAAAACTAGGGAAACATCACAAATTGGTGAAACGCCTGCATGGTAGAATGGATTTTCTGGTCACTGTGTATAGTTCAAGAGGGTTTCCCAGGGAAGGGTAATTTTTTCTAACAGGATTTTAGCTGCAGAAGAGTCATTGGCCTTTCTCCAAGGGAAAGCTTTTGTCCAGTGAGAAGACCTATAGGCACATTGACTAACACCTTCTTATATCCATGAGATGAGGAAATTGCATGAAATCCAGTTGCCAAATGTCTGATGGTTCACTGTGTGGTTCAAAATGCCCAGGGGAGGTATGGACTTATTTCCCAGGATTATATTTTGGACAGGTGGGACAAGCAAGGTATGCCATTTTTGCAGGTGTTGTAACATTTCCCCATCCATAGTGGTTCATGAATGCTCTCAAGTTGTCAGCAGAGCAATTGTTTGCTGTTGGCACAGTTGTTAGGAGTGGGAATTTTAGAACGTTGGGCAGGGCCAGATTGTTCTTTGCTCCAAGCCCAAAATATCTCTTTTTATCCAGGTGTCATTAGATTTACAACATTGTTTCTCCTTGTCTGGGCCCCATTTTTTGGGCATGTCTGGTCAATTATTCCAACTTCTCAGTTGGTTGGAAATCCCTCCTGAACGTGGCAGAGGTCTGGATATTTGTGTCCTTTTGAGAAGCTTTTTTGGACAGAATATCAACGAGGGGGTTTCCTTTGGCTTCCCGGGATCCAAGTGCAGAATATCCCTGGGACCTTAATAATGGCCAGATCTGCAGGCAGAAGTGTGGCATCTGATGCGTTTTGAACATGGGCACCATTTTCCATCTCATCCCAATTGTAGGGATGGAAACCTCATTGATTCCATAATATTCCAGAACCATGAACGAGCTACCCAAAGCACAAACCGAGTATCCGCATCCATGTTTGTGGTCGTGCTGTTGGCTAAAGTAGAAGCTGGAGTAAGGGCGTGTAACTCATCCTGCTGGCCTGAAGCAGCCAGAGGGAAAGGTGCTGCCTCAGTGTGTTCAAAGGGAGTTGCAGTAGCATACTTGTCATGATATTTGTCATTTTCCTCCTTTAAAGAGGAACCATCAGAAGAGCATGGAAAGTCTGCATCGGTTAGAGCAGTTTGCTGCAGGTTGTCACAGGGAGCCAGCAGGTGATCTGTCAGTGTGAAGCGGCTGTGAGGGTTTCATACGTGAAGGGGGGCAGAAGGGTGGCAGGGGTGAGGCTGTTGGAACCAGAAAGAGTTCTGTTGGAGTGGTAAGCAGGAGGATTTCATAGGAGGTGAGGTGACCGGCTGGAAAATGCTGAGTGTGAGGCGAATTCAGAAGGGCTTCTACTACATGGGGCATGGGGATGGTGAAAGGGGATGCTGTGACGAGTTCTTCAGTGGCCTCATCCCAGAGGGCGGGGGCAGGGTGGCTCTGAGGTGGGGGGCGTATCCCCCAGCCACGGCATCTGCCTGTTGATGCCAATAGCCTACGGGGTGATGGTGCTCCCTGTGTCCTGGGGTGAGCACTCCAAGGGCATTCCCTTCCCTGTCACACGGAGGGAGGGAAAAGGGAAGTTGATAGTGAGGAAGCCCGAGGGAAGGGGCTGTTGGTCGACTTCTGTTTCAGGTTTCAAAGGCTGTGTCATCCCCCTTTTTCTGATTAATAGTGTTAGGTTTGTCAGTGTTTAGTAAAGCCTGTCGTGGCTGAGAAGTTTGGAATCCACTGTTGACAGTAGCCGGTTAGTCTAGGAAAGCCTGGGTATAGGCATTTCGTTTTAGGTTGTGAGAAGTTGAGGATGCCTTGAGTCTACTTGGATCCAGATGTGGTCCTTGTTCTGAGATCAGGTGACCTAAATACCTATCATGTATTTGAGCAAACTGCAGTTTTTCTTCGGAGCCGTTATGTCCCTTTTAAGGCCAGAAGTTATCCCAGGTGGATGCTTTCTTCTCAGGAGGGAAGCAGAGATGCCAATCATTTACAAATTGTAACAAAGGAGAGCCCACAGCACACTTCCTGGTTGTGGTGGGCAACATGTGCCAAGGGAAGAGGGAGATCTAGGCCTCCAGCCGTGAAATGAGTAAGTCACAGGAACATAAAGCAGAGCGCAAGGAATACAGTCAGTAATCATTGTAATGGAATGGCATAGATGGTAGGTCTGCTTGTGAACATAGCATAACATTTAAACATTTAAACTTCCATAATCACTAATTGTGAGCCTGACACGAATGTAACATTGGGTGTCAACTGTAGTAAGAGAAAGAACAAGAGATAACTTGGAAATCTGGAGTCTCTTTAGATCCTCAGAAGTCGTAACTCCAAAGGGGCCGATTTCAACAGGTTTGGGAAAGGAGGGAGCAGAGGGAGCTTCAGAGGAAAAAGCAGGGTAGTGAAGGGATCAGAGGGTAGGATCAGGGGAGATGAGAGGGCGCAGAGAGAGCAGAGGGAGATGGTGCCAGATGGGGCCTGATGGTGTGGCCTGAGCACAAGGTTGTTGCCTCTGCTGTGTAGACAAAGAAGGTGAGAGAGGGGAAAAAGAGGACTCATAAGCTGTTTTATCTCTCTAGTTGTATGATTATCTCATTTAGTTTACAAATTGTATACAGAGAGATGCATTTGTAGTTTTGATAGCATTTGGAAGCTTCAAAATACTGATTGAAATAGGCATCCCATTTTAGAGCCATGGTTGTCCAATTCAGCTTTGAGAAAATTAATGTTGGGATGATCAAAATTTCTTCATCGTGGCCTTTGAAGTTTTATTTCTGGTTGTCATGCCATTGATTTGTAAATGTTTATGCAGAGGGACCATTTTTTAAAAATTTGTTAATTTTTTGAATCTTATTTTTTTAACACATAATTTATTATTTCCTCCAGGTGTACAGGTCTGTGACTCATCAGGCTTACATATTTTTCAGCACTCACTATTGCCCATGCCCTCCCCAGTGTCCATAACCCAACCACTCTTTGCCTACCCCCCTGCCTCCCAGCAACCCTCAGTTTGTTTTCTGAGATTGAATCTCTTATGATTTGTCTCCCTCCTGGTCCCATCTTATTTCATTGTTTTCTTCACTACTCCCCAACCCCACCATTCTCTCTCAAATTCCTCATATTAGAGAGATTGTATGATAATTGTCTTTCTCTAGATTTACTTAATTAGCTCAGCGTTTAACCTTAGTCTAGTTCCATCCACATCATTGCAAATGGCAAGATTTCATTATTTTGGTAGCTGCATAGTATTCCATTGTGTACATATACCACATCTTCTTTATCCCTTCATCTGTTGATGGACATCTAGGTTCTTTCCATGGTTTGGCTATTGTGGACATTGCTGTGATAAACATTTGGGTGCACGTGCCCCTTCGGATCACTACATTTGTATCTGTAGGGTAAATACCTAGTAGTGTGATTGATGGGTCATAGCGTAGCTCTATTTTCCACCTTTTGAGAAAGCTCCATGCTGTTTTCCAGAGTGGCTACACCAGCTTGCATTCCCAGCAGCAGTGTAGGAGGGTTCCCCTTTTTCCACATCCTCGCCAACATCTGTCATGTCTTGACTTGTTCATTTTAGCCATTCTGAATGGTGTGAGGTGGTATCTCATTGTGGTTTTGATTTATATTTCACTGATGCTGAGTGTTGCTGGAAGTCTTCTTTGAAGAAATGTCTGTTCATGTCTTCTGCCCATTTAATGATTGGAATATTTGCTCTTTGAGTGTTGAGTTTGATAAGGTCTTTATAGATTTTGGATACAAGCCTTTATCTCTTCTGTCATTTGAGCATATCTTCTCCCATTCTGTCTGTTGTCTTTTGGTTTTGTTGACTTTTCCTTTTGCTGTCCAAAAGCTTTGCTCTTGATGAAGTCCCAATAGTTCATTTTTGCCCTTGCTTCCCCTGCCTTTGGTGATGTTTCTAGGAAGAAGTTTCTGTGGCTGAGGTCGAAGAGGGTGCTGTCCATGTTCTCCTTAAGGATTTTAATGGGTTCCTGTCTCACATTGAGGTCTTTCATCCATTTTGAGTCTATTTTTGTGTGTGGTGTAAGGAAATGGTCCAGTTTCATTTTTCTGTGTTGGCTGTCCAATTTTCCCAACACCATTTGTTGAAGAGACTGTCTTTTGGGGCGCCTGGGTGGCTCAGTGGGTTAAAGCCTCTGCCTTCAGCTCGGGTCATGATCCCAGGGTTCTGGGATCGAGCCCCGCGTCGGGCTCTCTGCTCCGCAGGGAACCTGCTTTCTCCCCTCTCTCTCTCTGTCTGCCTTCTGCCTACTTGTGATTTCTCTCTCTCTGTCAAATGAATAAAATCTTTAAAAAAAAAAAGAGACTGTCTTTTTCACATTGGACATTTTATCGTGCTTTGTTGGAGATTTCTTGACCATAGATTTGAGGGTCTACTTCTGGGCTGTCTCTTCTGTTCCATTGATCTTCGTGTCTGTTTTTGTGCCAGTACCGTACTGTCTTTATGATGACAGCTTCGTAATAGAGCTTGAAGTCTGGAATGGTGATGCCACCAAGTTTAGTTTTCTTTTTCAGCATTCCTCTGGCTATTCGGTGTCTTTTCTGGTTCCATATAAATTTTAGGATTATTTGTTCCATTTCTTTGAAAAAAATGGATGGTATTTTGATAGGGATTGCATTAAATGTGTAGATTGCTTTAGGTAGCATAGACACTTTCACAATATTTGTTCTTCCAATCCATGACCATGGAACGTCTTTCCATTTCTTTGTGTCTTCCTCAACTCTTTTCTTGAGTAGTGTATAGTTTTTCCAAGGAAAGGTTCTTTAACTTCTTTGGTTAGGTTTATTCATAGGTGTCTTATGGTTTTGGGTGTAATTATATATAGGATTGACTCCTTAAGTTCTCTTTCTTCTGTTTTGCTGTTGGTGTCTAGAAATGCAACAGATTTCTGAGCATTGATCTTATATCCTGACACTTGACTGAATTCCTATATGGGTTCTAGCAGTTTTGGAGTGGAGTGTTTTGGGTTTTCCACATCAAGTATCATATCATCTGCAAAGAGTGGGAGTTGGACTTCTTTGCCTATTTGGATGTCTTTTATCTCCTTTATTGTCTGATTGCTAAGGCTAGGACTTCTAGTACTATGTTGAATAGCACTGGTGATAGTGCACATCCTTGCTGTGTTCCTAACCTTCGGGGAAAAGCTCTCATTTTTCCCCATTGAGAATGATATTTGCTGTGGGTATTTCATGGATGACTTTGATGGTATTTCAGGATGTACCCTCTGTCCCTACATTGTGAAGGGTTTTGATCACAAAACGTTGTCATTTGTCAAAAGCTTTTTCAGAATCTATTTAGAGTATCATATGGTTCTTCTTCTTTTATTAATGTATTGTATCACATGGATTGATTTGCGGATGTTGAACCATCCTTGCAGCCCAGGAATAAATCCCACTTGGTCATGGTGAATAATCCTTTTAACATACTATTGGATCCAATGGCTAGTATTTTGGTGAGAATTTTTGCATCCATGTTCATCAAGGATATTGGTCTGTAATTCTCCTCTTTGATGGGGTCTTTGTTTGGTTTTGGGATTGAGGTAATGCTGGCCTTATATAATGAGTTTGATAGCTTTCCTTCCATTTCTTTTTTTTGGGACAGTTTTAGGAGAATAGGTATTAATTCTTCTTTAAATGCTTGGTAGAATTCCCCTGGGAAGCCGTCTGGGCTCTTGTTTTTTTGGGAGATTTTTGATGACTGCTTCAATCTCCTGACTGGATATGGGTCTGTTCAGGTTTTATATTTCTTCCTGGTTCAGTTTTGTTAGTTTATACGTCTCTAGGAATGCATCCATTTCTTCTAGATTGTCAAGTTTGCTGGCATAGAGTTACTCATAATATGTTCTTATAGTTGTTTGTATTTCCTGGGTGTTGGTTGTGATCTCTCCTCTTCCATTCATGTTTTTATTAATGTGGGTCGTTTCTCTTTTCTTTTTGATAAGTCTAGCCAGGCATTTATCAATCTTATTAATTCTTTCAAAGAACCAGCTCCCAGTTTTGTCGTTTTGTTTTACTGTTCTTTTGGTTTCTATTTCACTGATTTCTACTCTGATATTTATAATTTCTCTTCTTCTGCTGGATTTAGGCTTTCTTTGCTGTTCTTTCTCCAACTCTTTTAGGTGAAGTGTTCGGCTGTGTACTTGAGACCTTTATTGTTTCTTCTGAAAGGCTTGTATCACTATATACATTCCTCTCAGGGCTGCCTTTTTTGTGTCCCAAAGATTTTGAACAGTTGTGTTTTCATTTGCATTTGTTTCCATGAAGGTTTTCAATTCTTCTTTAATTTCCTGGTTGACCCATTCATTCTTTAGTTGGATGCTCTTTCATTTCCATGTATTTGAGTTCCTTCCAACTTTCCTCTTGTGATTGAGTTCTAGCTTCAGAGCATTGTGGTCTGAAAATATGGAGGGAATGATCCCAGTCTTTTGGTACCAGTGGAGATGTGATTTATGACCCAGGATGTGATCTATTCTGGAGAATGTTCCATGTACACTAGAAAGAAAGTGGATTCTGTTGCTTTGGGATGGAATGTTCTGAATGTATCTGTGATGTCCATCTGGTGCAGTGTGTCATTTAAAGACTTTATTTCCTTGTTCATCTTTTGCTTAGATGATGTGTCCATTTCATTCAGGAGTTTGTTAAAGTCCCCTACTATTATTGTGTTATTGTTGATACGTTTCTTTGCTTTTGTCATTAATTGGTTTATATAATTGGCTGCTTCCATGTTAGAGGCATAGATCCTTAAAATTGTTAGATCATCTTGTTGGAGAGACCTTTTTGTTCCCATGTTAGTGGCATAGATATTTAAAATTGTTAGATCTTCTTGTTGGATAGGCCCTTTATGTATGATATAGTTTCCTTCCTCATGTCTTATTGTACTCTTTGGCTCATAATTTATCTGATGCAAGGATTGCCACCCCAGCTTTCTTTTGATGCCCATTAGCATGGTAAATTGTTTTCCACCCCCTCACTTTAAATCTTGATGTGTCTTTATGCCAAAAATGAGTTTCTTGTAGACAGCATATCAATGGGTCTTGTTTTTTTAATCCATTCTGGTACCCAGTGTGTTTTCCCTGAGGCATTTAACCCTTTTACATTCAGGCAAGCTATTGAAAGATAAGAATTTAGTGCCATTGTATTGCCAGTAAGGTGACTGTTACTGTATATTGTCTCTGTTCCTTTCTGGTCTATTACTTTTAAGCTCTGTCTTTGCTTTGAGGACCACTTTCAGTATTTCCTGTAGGGCTGGTTTGGTGTTTTCAAGTTGTTAGTTTTTGTTTGTCCTGGAAGCTTTTTCTCTCTCCTTCTATTTTCAATGACAGCCTAGCTGGATATAGTATTCTTGGCTGCTCTGTTTCTAGTTTAGTGCTCTGAATATATCATGCCAGTCCTTTATGGCCTGCCAGGTCTCTGTGGATAAGTCCTCTATCAATCTACTATTTCTACCATTGTATGTTACAGTCATCTTGTCCTGAGTTGCTTTCAGGATTTTTCTCTTTGTTACTAAGACTTGGAAGTTTTACTGTTAGATGATGGGGTGTAGACCTCTATTTTATTGATTTTGAGGGGTGTTCTCTGTGCCTCTTTGGTTTTGATGCTTGCTTCCTTTGCCATATTAGGGAAATTCTTTACTATATTTCACTCCGATATACCTTCTGCCCTCTCTCTGTATCTTCCTCTGGGAACCCAGTTATTCTAGTATTGTTTCATGTTATGGTATCACTTATCTCTTGAATTCTCCCCTCATGGTCCAGTAGTTGTTGGTCTCTCTTTTGCTCAGCTTCTTTATTCTCTGTCATGTGGTCCTCATATCACTAATTCACTCTTCTGCCTCACTTATCCTAGAAGTAAGACATTCCTTTTTTCTGAAGATTTTAATTATTTATTTATTTGACAGACAGAGATTACAAGTAGGCAGAGAGGCAGGCAGAGAGATGGGGGAAACAAGCTCCCTGCTAAGTAGAGAGGCCAATACAGGGCTTGGTCTCAGGACCCAGAGATGTGACCTGAGCCAAAGGCAGAGGCTTAACTCACTGAGCCACCCAGGTGCCCCAAGAGGTTCCATTTTTTTATTGCACTTCATTAATAGCTTTTGAAATTTCAACTTCATTAAATTTTATTTTATTTTAATTATTTTATTTTATTTTGATTTTCTTTTATTTCTCCAGAAAGAGATTTTCTTTTTTTTAATTTATTTTTTATTTATTTTCAGCATAACAGTATTCTTTATTTTTGCACCACACCCAGTGCTCCATGCAATCCATGCCCTCTATAATACCCACCAACTGGTACCCTGACCTTCTACCCCCCGCCCCTTCAAAACCCTCAGATTGTTTTTCAGAGTCCATAGTCTCTCATGGTTCACCTCCCTTTCCAATTTCCTCCAACTCCCTTCTCCTCTCTATCTCCCCATGTCCTCCATGCTATTTGTTATGCTCCACAAATAAGTGAAACCATATGATAATTGACTCTCTCTGCTTGACTTATTTTACTCAGCATAATCTCTTCCAGTCCCGTCCATGTTGCTACAAAAGTTGGGTATTCATCCTTTCTGATGGAGGCATAATACTCCATAGTGTATATGCACCACATCTTCCTTATCCATTCGTCCATTGAAGGGCATCTTGGTTCTTTACACAGTTAGGCAACTGTGGCCATTGCTGCTATAAACATACAGATGGCCCTTCTTTTCACTACATCTGTATCTTTGGGGTAAATACCCAGGAGTGCAATGGCAGGGTCATAGGGAAGTTCTATTTTAATTTCTTGAGGAATCTCCACACTGTTCTCCAAAGAGGCTGTACCAACTTATATTCACACCAACAGTGTTAAGAGGGTTCCCCTTTCTCCGTATCCCTTCCAACACATGTTGTTTCCTGTCTTGCTAATTTTGGCCATTCTAAATATTTTTTTTTAAAGATTTTATTTATTTATTTGACAGAGAGATCACAAGTAGGCAGAGAGGCAGGCAGAGAGAGAGAGGAGGAAGCAGGCTCCCTGCTGAGCAGAGAGCCTGATGCGGGACTCGATCCCAGCACCCTGAGATCATGACCTGAGCCGAAGGCAGCGGCTTAACCCACTGAGCCACCCAGGCGCCCCTAATTTTGGCCATTCTAATTGGTGTAAGGTGATATCTCAATGTGGTTTTCATTTGAACCTCCCTGATGGCTAGTGATGATGAACATTTTTTCATGTGTCTGATAGCCATTTATATGTCTTCATTGGAGAAGTGTCTGTCCATATCTTCTGCCCATTTTTTGATATGATTGTCTGTTTTGTGTGTGTTAAGTTTGAGGAGTTCTTTATAGATGCTGGATATCAACCTTTTGTCTGTACTGTCATTTGCAAATATCTTCTCCCATTCCGTGGGTTGCCTCTTTGTTTTGTTGACTGTTTCCTTTGCTGTGCAGAAGCTTTTGATTTTGATGAAGTCCCAAAAGTTCATCTTCGCTTTTGTTTCCTTTGCCTTTGGAGACATATCTTGAAAGAAGTTGCTGTGGCCAATAGCGAAGAGATTACTGCCTATGTACTCTTCTAGGATTCTGATGGATTCCTGTCTCACGTTGAGGTCTTTTATCCATTTTGAGTTTATCTTTGTGTATGGTGTAAGAGAACGGTCGAGTTTCATTCTTCTACATATAGCTGCCCAGTTTTCCCAGCACCATTTATTGAAGAGACTGTCTTTTTTCCACTGTATATTTTTTCCTGTTTTGTCGAGGATTATTTGACCATAGAGTTGAGGGTCCATATCTGGGCTCTCTACTCTGTTCTACTGGTCTATGTGTCTGTTTTTATGCCAGTACCATGCTGTCTTGGTGATCACAGCTTTGTAGTAAAGCTTCAAATCAGGTAACATGATGCCCCCCATTTTATTTTTGTTTTTCAACATTTCCTTAGCGATTCGGGGTCTCTTCTGATTCCATACAAATTGTAGGATTATTTGCTCCAGCTCTTTGAAGAATACCGGTGGAATTTTGATCAGAATAGCATTAAAAGTATAGATTGCTCTAGGCAGTATAGACATTTTAACAATGTTTATTCTTCCGATCGAAGAGCATGGAATGGTATTCCATCTTTTTGTGTCTTCTTCAATTTCTTTCATGAGTGTTCTCTACAGATCCTTTACCTCTTTGGTTAGGTTTATTCCCAGGTATCTTATGGTTCTTGGTGCTATAGTAAATGGAATTGATTCTCTAATTTCCCTTTCTGTGTTTTCATTGTTAGTGTATAAGAAAGCCACTGATTTCTGTACATTGACTTTGTATCCTGCCATGTTGCTGAATTGTTGTATGAGTTCTAGTAGTTTGGGTTTTCCATATAAAGAATCATGTCATCTGCAAAGAGAGAGTGTTTCACTTCTTCATTACCAATTTGGATACCTTTTATTTCTCTTTGTTGTCTGATTGCTGTTGCTAGGACTTCTAGTACTATGTTGAACAAGAGTGGTGAGAGTGGGCATCCTTGTTGTGTTCCTGATCTCAACGGGAAGGCTACAAGCTTTTTCCCATTGAGGATGACATTTGCTGTGGGTCTTTCATGGATAGATTTGATGAAGTTCAGGAATGTTCCCTCTATCCCTCTACTTTGAAGCATTTTAATCAGGAACAGATGCTGGATTTTGTCAAATGCTTTTTCTGCATGGATTGAGAGGACCATGTGGTTCTTCTCTCTTGTCTTATTAATTTGTTCTATCACATTGATTGATTTGCGAATGTTGAACCATCCTTGTAGCCCAAGGATGAGTCCCACCTGGTCATGGTGGATAATCTTTTTAATGTGCTGTTGGATCCTGTTTGCTAGGATCTTGTTGAGAATCTTAGCATCCATATTCATCAGTAATATTGGTCTGAAATTCTCCATTTTGGTAGGGTCTTTGCCTGGTTTGGGGATCACGATAATGCTTGCTTCATAGAGTCTGGACGTTTTCCTTCTGTTTCAATTTTTTGAAACAGCTTCAGGAGAATAGGTGTTATTTCTTCTTTGGAAGTTTGGTAGAATTCCCCAGGGAATCCATCAGGTCCTGGGCTCTTGTTTTTTGGGAGGTCTTTGATCACTGCTTCAATCTCGTTACTAGATATTGGTCTATTCAGGTTGTCAATTTCTTCCTGGTTCAGTTTTGGGAGTTTATAGTTTTCCAGGAATCCATTTCATCCATGCATCCATTTCATCTAGGTTGCTTAGCTTATTGGCATATAACTGTTGATAATAACTTCTGATGGTCGTTTCTGCTTCCTTGGTGTTTGTTGTGATCTCTCCCTTTTCATTCATAATTTTATGAATTTGAGCTTTCTCTCTTTTCTTTTGAATTAGTGTGGCCAGTGGTTTATCGATCTTATTGATTCTTTCAAAAAACCAGCTTCTAGTTTCATTGATACATTCTACTGTATCTCTGGCTTCTACCTCATTGATCTCAGCTCTAATCTTGATTATTTCTCTTCTTATGCATAGAGTTGGTTTGATTTGTTGTTGATTCTCCAGTTCTTTAATGTGTAGAGACAGCTGGTGTGTGCTGGATTTTTCAATTTTTTTGAAGGATGCTTGGATGGCTATGTATTTCCCCCTTAGGACCATCTTTGCTGTATCCCATAGATTTTGGACCAAAGTGTCTTCATTTTCATTGGTTTCTGTGAATTGTTTCAGTTCTTCTTTGATCTCCTGGTTGATGCAAGCATTCTTAAGCAAGGTGGTCTTTAGCTTCCAGGTGTTTGAGCTCCTTCTGAACTTTTCCTTGTGATTGAGCTCCAGTGTCAAAGCATTGTAATCTGACAATGTGCAGGGAATAATCTCAGTCTTTTGGTATCAGTTGAGTCCTTATTTGTGACCCAGTATGTGGCCTATTCTGGGGAAGGTTCCATGTGCACTTGAGAAGAATGAGTATTCTGTTGTTGTAGGGTGGAATGTTCTGTATATATCTATGACGTCCATCTGGTCCAATGTATCATTCAATGCTCTTGTTTCTTTATTGATTTTCTGCTTCAATGATCTGTCTGTTTCTGAGGGAGGCATGTTAAGATCTCCAACGATTAGCGTATTCATATCAATATGACTCTTTATCTTGATTAACAGTTTTCTTATGTAATTGGCTGCTCCCATATTGGGGGCATAGATATTTACAATTGTTAGATCATCTTGGTGGATAGTCCCTTTAAGAATGATGTAGTGTCCTTCTGTATCTCTGACTACAGTCTTTAGTTTAAAATCTAATTTGTCTGATATGAGAATCACTACCCCGGCCTTCTTTTGAGGCCCATTGGCATGAAAGATGCTTCTCCATCCCTTCACTTTCAGTCTGGGTGTATCTTTAGGTTCAAAATGGGTATCTTATAGACAACATATGGATGGGTCCTGTTTTATCCAATCTGCAACCCTGTGCCGTTTTATGGGCTCATTTAGGCCATTCACATTGAGGATGATTATTGATAGATATGTTTTTATTGACATCGTGTTACCTTTGAGGTCTTTCTTTCTGTAGATTGTCTCTATATTTCTGTTCAGTGCTATTCTAGGGATTTTTCCTGTTTTATAGAACCCACCTTAATATTTCCTGCAGTGTCGGCTTGGTGGTTGCATAGTCTTTTAAGCCTTGCCGGTCTTGGAAACTCTTTATCTCTCCATCCATTTTGAATGTCAGTCTTGCTGGATAAAGTATTCTTGGATGCATGTTCTTCTCATTCAGTGCCCTGAATATATCTTGCCAGCCCTTTCTGGCTTGCCAGGTCTCTGTGGACAGGTCTGACATTATTCTGATGGGCTTTCCTCTGTACATAAGGATCTTCTTTGTCCTAGCTGCTTTCAGAATGTTCTGCCTACAATTATAATTCTTCATTCTTACTATTAGGTGTCTCGAGGACTTTTGAGAATCTGTAATCTTGGGGGGAAACCGTTTGGCCTCTAGTACATGAACGCTGGTTCCATTCACGAGATTCGGAAAATTTTCATGAAGAACTTGTTCCACTATATCTTCTAGACTTCTTTCTTTCTCCTCCCCTTCAGGGATTCCAATAATTCTGACGTTGGAAGGTTTCATGGCATCATTTATTTCCCTGATTCTGTTTTTGTGGATTCTAAGCTGTTCGTTCCAGGCTTCCTCCTGATACTTTCTATCTGTTTGTCCTCCAGATCACTAATTCTATCTTCTTTCTCAGTTACTCTAGCATTGAGAGAATTTAGATTAGATTGGAACTCATTGGGAGCATTGTGAAGCTCATCCCTCGTAGCTTTCAGCTCTTCCCTAACATTGAAAACATGATCTCTGGTCATTTTCAGTTCGGCCCTAATCAATTCCTTTTGGTCACCCATGGCTTTCTCCAACCTAGCTATTGCTTGGATAATTGTTAGCCTGAATTCTCTTTCAGACATACTGTCTATGTTGATAACCATTAGCTCTGTTGCAGAAGGTTCATCCTCTGTATTTTTCTTTTGTTGGGCATTCCTCCTCCTAGTCATTTTGGTGAGAGATGCCTGAACAGGTGTCCTGGATGTATTGACTGTGGTGCAGTCAAGGTGCACCCTGAAATGCTTCTGAGCAATCAGGGTTCCCCACCCAAATGAGAGGAAAAAGAAAAGGAAAAGAAAAAGAGAGAGAGAGAGAGATGAATGAAAGGTGAGATAAAAGAGAAGGTTCAGCCCAAATGGGCCCCAAGGTAAGATTTATGAAGTATACAAACAAACACAGACAAACAAAAAGACTGATAAAAGTATATGACAAGAGAAAAAAAATAATACATATATATTTTCATATATATATATGCAAATAAAGGAAGAACCTCGTCAAAAAGAACCCTGAGTGTAAGATTTATATACTATCAGGACAAACGCAAAAACACAGAAACACTGGTGGAAGAAAAAGATGGGAGAGTGGTTGTAAATTCTCAATGTGGGTGAGGAAGGTAGTTTTGATTCTGCCTGGATGTATCTTCATATCTTTGTTAAAGGATTCAACTTTCTAAGATAAAGGGGGATTAAAAATTGGTTTACCTATAGGGGTGGCATTTATTGGGGAAAGGGGATTACCTTGAAGTTTAACTGTATATGAATATTAGAAAATAAAAATTTAAAAAAGGACTAAACTAGACTAAAAAAAGAAATTTAAAAAATAGAAATGCAAAAGGAAAACACAGGTGTATATATCAAAAAGTTCAGGTTAGAAGGTTATAATGGAATTTAATGTACTGGACATCTCACTGTGATGGTAAATAGGTTAAAAGATTATCTATGTAATTTAAAATTATCTATATAAAAAAAAAGAGCCAGAATAGTGGGAATGAACTAGTAATAAAAATTGTCCTATGAAGTAGTGCTGGTTGTTCTCTTGTCATCTTTTTTTTTCCCCCCCCTTTCCTGGTTGTTTTTCTGGGGGAGGGGCCTGCCACGTGGGTTTTCAGTCAATGATGTTCTCTGAGTTAAGTCCTCCCGCCCCCCTCAAGGGGGTGGGCTCTGAGGAAACTGTTTTATTCAGGCTTTTGTTCTCTGGAGTTTTTTATATTTGTTCACTTTTGTTTTTCTCTCTCATCTGGACCGCTTTTGGTGGTTTTTGTAGGTTTATAGGAAAGAAAACTGCACCCTGACCTCCCTCTCAGAGAGAAGCCTCAGTCTGGCTGCAGAGCGCAAATAAATCCCCCCTTGGCTCCTGGCAGAGCAGGTTCCCAGTCGTGGTCCCTGGGGACTCAGGATTTTTTGCTTGTACCCAAAACCACGTCCGTGGCGGCTGTCTGGGAAGCTCCAGACCGCCAGAGAGGTTCGAAGCAGCGATGGCACACTGAGATTTTCCCCCTGGCCCGGGCTGGGAGTGCCTGGTCTTTCCGGTCTGAGAGCACCGGGCTGGCGCCTGTGGGCACCTCGTTCAGGGGAGGGCGTGGGGCACGACTCGGACTCTGATGGCACGGCAGGGCACTCGCGTGGGGACTGCAAAACGGCTGTGTTTCTGTTGGCTGGTGAGGCTCCCAGCCCCTCACGGGAGCCGGGCACCACGCACTCTCAGGCGCGCTTGTGGTTCAGGGACTGAGACCTGGTTTCTCTGCTGCAGTCTCTCTGGCTCTGCGCCAGGGGTGGCTGTCCTGGCTCTGGGGACTTAAGCCCTGACCCTAACACCCCGATTCCCCACAATTTCCCCCCAGTGATCCTTTGCTCTTTTTGAGTGCTTTCTACCAGACTCCCGAGTTAATGCTGGTCCCAGGCGCAGGGCACTCTCGTATCGGGATATTCCTTTCCATCGGGTCGCCTCTGGTGGCCCCCTCCCCCTTTTGTTTATCTTCTGCTCTCAGTCCGACTTTCCCACTCCGCTTTACCTGCCCACTGGCGTCTTCTGCTCCGGTAGAGATCCAGACGTGTATAATTCTGATCTCAGGCTGATTTCGTGGATGATCAGAGTTCTTTGGAAGGTAATCAGCTCACTTTAGGGTACAGGTTGAAAGGGCGCCTCCTCCTGCTTCCCCGCCATCTTGTCTCCCCCTCAGAAAGCGACTCTCTGATATCGTCCATGCCTTGTTCGAGCCCAGCTAGCCCCTTGATAATCGTCATTCTGAACTCTAGATCTGACATATTACCAATGTCTGTATAGATTAGTTCCCTAGCCGTGCGTACTGCCTCTTGTCTTTTTTTGTAGTTTTTCCACCTTGTCATTTTATCCAGTTAAGAATATATGAATGAGAGAATAAAATACTTAGAGGGTGGCAAAGACCCCAGAAAAATATACGCTAACTATTTCAGAAGAGACGTGAAAGTGGAGGAGGTAAAAGGGGGGGAAATCTATATATCTATATAACCATATATCTATCTCTATCTATCTATATATCTATATGTTAGACTAGTGAATAGAACAGAGTCACTCACTTTATTTTTGGTGTATTCTATTCTCTTAGAAAAAACTTCCTCTCAAAATTTTATCATTATTTTTTAAAATTTAATTTTTTTAATTTAAAAAATATATATTTTTAAAATATTTTTATTCATTTATTTGAGAGGGAGAGAGAGACAGAGTTAGAGAGCATAAGAGGGAGATCAGAGGGAGAAGTAGACTCCCCATGGAACCAGGAGCCTGATGAGGGCCTCGAGCCCAGGATTCTGGGATCACAACCTGAGCGGAAGGCAGTCACTTAACCAAATGAGCCACCCAGGCACCCAGCCTCTCAAATTTTAAAGAAATAAAAATGCATTTATACAAAAATAAAGGTAAACATGATGAAGGGCTGCAATATGACTTTAAAGATGAAAATTAGAAAAGATTCTAAAAAAGGAATTGATTACTTGGTTGGAAAAAAAAAGGAGGGAATGTGATCAGGCTGGAGCTAGATTTGGGGTATATGTTGATCTATTACAAGAAATTATATCCCAAAATTTCAAAGATAAATATGTATACAAAAAATAAGTTTAAATATAATGAGGGATAAAATATGACTATGACAATGAAAATTTAAAAGATTTTTAAAAAAGTTGTGATAAAATAGTTCAAAAACATTAAAGAATAAAGAGGAAGTTTAAAAATAGAATAATAAAAAAGAAAATTAAAAAAAATTAATTTTTCAAGTCTAAAAGATCATGGGAAAACGCCATGAATTCTGTGTGTTGCTTTCCCCTAGCTCTGGAGTGCCACAGTTCTCGTTGAATAGGGGAACTTGGTCTAAGCTGGAAGTTTTTGCTGATCTTCTGGGGGAGGGGCGTGTTGCAGTGATTTTCAAATGTGTTTGCCCAAGTCAGATTTGCACAGCCCTTACCAGGGGCAGACAAAGTAATCTACTTGAGTTCCCTCTTGGTAGCTTTTCTTCCCTGAACACTTTCTGCAGAGTTCTGGAAAATGGGAATGAAAATGGAAGGCTACCAGCCTCCATCCTAGAGGTGCTGGGAGCTCGGGGCCCCAACCTCAGTTCACCCTCAGAGAAGAGCAGTCAATCTCTCCCCTCTCACTGGTCTCCCACTGCACCCCATGCTCACACGGCCTTTGACCGAACAGTTCTATCTCCGGTGCACAGCCCCTTTGGAGTCTCCAAATCCATCAGATTCCTGCCAAATACTCCCGTGCTGCTCCTCCTGGAGGAGAAAGGGGGAGGGTCTCTCCAGATCTGCCACTTGTGGGGTCCCTGCTCCAAGAGCAGTGTCTGACTGTGCCTAGAATCGCTGTTTAAGGTAACCCTGAGCTGAGAGCCACCTCAGCTCCATCTCTGTAGATGCCTTCCCTGCTTGGATACCTGGCAGCTCTGCCACACTCAGAAAACCCTGGTCTTTCTGTGACCCCACAGGTCTGACACCACACTGTCCCCGCAAGGGCTCCAGCCTCACTAGCCTCTGGCACGATGGCCCTCAGTGGGGCAGACTTCTAAAAGTTCTGTTTTTGTGCTCTGCTGCCTGCTGAGAGCTCCCTCCCCCGCCCCCGTTTATCTTCCTGTCTCATTGGATTCACTTCTCTGCACGTCCTACCTTCCAGAAAGTGGTCAATGTTCTGTTCCCAGAATTGCTCCTCTTCTCTTCTATCTTCCGTCGAGTTCGTAGGTGTTTGATAACTATCTAGCTGAACTCCTGGGGCCTAATGCTATTTCAGTTTCCTACTCCTCCACCATCTTGCTTCCTCTCTCTCTGCTTCCTCTCTTATATTTGTTTTTTTAAATTTCATTTTCTTTTATTTAAATTTTATTTATTTATTTGACAGAGAGTGATCACAGGTAGGCAGAGAGGCAGGCAGAGAGATGGGGGGAAGCAGGCTCCCCGCTGAGCAGAGAGCCCGATGTGGGGCTCAATCGCTGGACCCTGAGACCATGACCTGAGCCAAAGGGAGAGACATAACCCACTGAGCCACCCAGGCACCCCTGAGTTTAACTTTCTTATATTTAAATTCAATTAATAAATATATGGTGTGTTCTTAGTTTCAGAAGTAGAGTTCACTGGTTCATCAGTTGCATGTGACACCCCATGCTCTTTACATCCTATGGCCCCTTAATGCCCATCACCCAGGTACCCCCTGCCTCCATCCATCTCCCCTCCAGCAACCCTCAGTTCATTTCCTGTAGTTAAGAGCGTCTTGTGGTTTGTATCGCTCTCTGATTTCATCTTATTTTATCTTTTCCTCCTTTCCCCATGATCCTGTTTTGTTAAATTCCACAAATGAGTGAAAATCATATGGAAATTCATTTTCTGATTGATTTATTTTGCTTAGCATAATACCGTTTAGTTCCCTCCAGATTGTTGCAAATGGTAAGATTTCAATTTTTGATGGTGAGTTAATATTCGTGTGTGTGTGTGTGTGTGTGTGTGTGTGTACACACATATATTGTAGTTTTGCCCTCAGGATGGTGCTCTTAAAGCACTTTGATGACTGGGATTCCATTCCTTAGGAGTGTTTCAGGGACAGCCTGTGTCCAGAAGGAATCACACCAAAGGCCAGGCCAGTTTCAGAGAGAACAGTTCAGTCCCAACAAACCAGAGACTGAAGGCTAGTGCAGCTGCATCAGGCAGAGTCCCAAAGGGAAGAGTTCAGTTGCAAGGGTGAATAGGACCAGAGCCTACACCGTTCCAGCTGGCACAGATCCCACTAGAAATGTCTGCCTTTCAAAGAACTGAGATTGGGGCCTAGTCCAGTTCCATTAGGGGCAGTCGCATTCCAAGTAGGAATTAGACTACTGGCATAGTTCCTTCAGGAAGAGTCTGAATCACACCTGAAGGCCAAATGAGGACACTCAGAGATGATTTAATTTAAAAAAAAAAAGACCTTTAATAGATCCCAAGTAAAGCCTGCAGAGCTTAGACACAGGCTGTGGAGCTTGAAATCTAGAATACTTGCCTTCAAAATCCCAAGTAGGGGTGGGGGTGCCCCTAGGTGCCTTGGTGAATGAAGCATCTGACTCTTAATTTTAGCTCAGATTTTGATCTGAGGGTCCTGGTATTGAGCCCTGTATCAGGCCCCCACCCACTGGGAACCCCAATGCTTGTGCTCCCCCAGCTTGTGCTCTATTTCTGTCTCTCTCTAAAATAAGAAAATAAACAAATCTTTTTAAAAAAATTTATTGGGACACCTGGGAGGCTCAGTAAGCTAAGCAGCTGCCTTCTACTCGGGTCATGATCCCAGGGTCGTGGGATTGCATCCCGCATCGGGCTCCTTGCTCAGCAGGGAGCCTGCTTCTCCCTCTGCCTGCTCTGCCTGCTCCTCTGTATGCTTGTGCTCTCTCTCTCTCCCTCTCTGAGAAATAAATAAAATGTTTAAAAAATAAAAAAGGAAATTATCAAGATGGGTTCCAAATATGGAGAAGATTGTGCTAAGCAGAGTTTTTAAATCTCAGAAGAAAAGACATGATGGTATTTTTTAGTATGTTAAAAATGATGCTAATGTCCATTGATTCATACATTTCCAATTTCTTCACTTTTCTGTTTTGCTTATTTTCTAATTCACATAATATATTCATATATCCTCCTAAGTCTTTATACTGTCAAGGCTCCTTTCTGTGGCTTGTTGTAAGAAAGAGGATAGGCTGTCTAAGGAGAACGCAGCTTTGTATAACAGCAGCATTTGTTGCTGTAGATTATTACTAACTTTCCCCACACAGGTGAAAATTTCTTCCCACATTGACTAGTCCTATAAAAAAGGAATCTGTATCAATATGATTTCATTTCATCAGAGTATATTTCAGTTTATTTGTATGTGTGTAGTTACTATAGGTATATTTTAGACAGAAGACTATCTCCTCAGTTCACTGATTTTGAGAAGAGGTACTTCCTAGTTGTACAGTTTTAAGGTTTGCACAATTGAATTCATACATAGAGAAATTTGCATGTGGAATTAAGGTAATTTGCTGAAGAAGGTGCAAGGGGCATAATCACTTGGGGGGAGGAGAAATAACAGCATAATCCGCACAGAACTGCTATAGTTACTCAAATATAAATCTGGATAGGAGCAATTTTATGACAATACTGCCATTTTCCCAATTGTTTCATGACTTCAGAAACTTGATATATCATATTGTCATTCCAAGGTAGCAAAATCAACAAATCTGTTGTCGTAACAGTATTCTTTTTGAAATATTTTAATTCATGTCTAAGTACCAAAGTGTTATATTAGTGTCAGGTGTGGGATATAATGATTCATCTGTCGTATACACGAGTCTTGAGCCCATCACCATTGGTGTCCTCCTAATCCCCTTCACCTTTTTCACCCATTCCCCTTCCCACCTCTCCTCTGTCAACCCTCAGCTGGTTCTCTGTATTGAAGAGTCTATTTTGATTCATCTTTTTTCTTTATTAAATTCCACATATGAGTGAAATCATATGTCTTTCTCGGAGTGACTTCTTTCATTTAACCTTATATCTTCTAGATCTATCCATGTTGCCAATGGCAGGTCGCATACATTTTTTATGGCTGAGTATTTATCCATTGATATATAGATAGATACTTGGGTTGCTTCCATATCTTGGCTGTGGTAATAATGCTTCATTTAAGGTAGGGGTATATTTCTCTTCTCAAATGAGCATTTTCAGTGACCTCGGGTAGATTACTGGATCCTGTGGTATTTGTAAATTTTGTGAGGATCCCACATCGTGTTTTCCGCAGTGGCTGCACCAGTTTGGACTCAACAGTGCATGAGGGTACCTTGTTCTCCAGTCTTTGACACTTGTTATTTCTTATGGTTTTTCTTCTTTCTGTTACAACATGGGTGAGATGCTATCTCATTGTTACATTGCTTTTAATTTCCCCCATGATTAGTGATAGTAATCACCTTTTCATGTGTCTGTTGCCCATCTTTATTTCCTTTGTAGAGAAATGTCTCTTCATGTCCTCTGTTTATTTTTCAATTGCATCATTTGGGTTAGTTAGTTTGTTTGTTTTTGGTGTGGCATTGTTAAGTTCTTTATATATTTTGGATATTAACTTATCAGACACATCATTTGCAAACATCTTCTCACATTCTGCATGTTGTCTTTGTTTTTTGGTGGTAGTTTTCTAGCATAAGTTTATATTTCATTGTAATCCCAGTGTATTAATTTTGCTTTTGTGTCCCTTGCCAGAGGAGGCCTTCCTAGAAAACTGTTTCCCTGGCTGATGTTAAAGAAATGACAGCCTGTATTATTTCAGGAATTTTATGGCTTCAGGTCTCACATGTAAGTCTTTAGTCCATTTTGAATCTTTCTTGTGCCTGGTGTAAGGAAGTAGTGCGATTTCATTGTTTGTGGGTGGCTGTCCAGTTTTCCCACATTATTTGTTGAAGAGACAGATCTTTACTCCATTGTGCATTTCCTTTTTTTTTTTTTTAAGATTTTATTTATTTATTTATTTGACAGAGATCACAAGCAGGCAGAGAGATAGAGAGGAGGAAGTAGGCTCCCCGCTGAGCAGATAGCCCAATGCGGGGCTGGATCCCAGAATCCTGGGATCATGAACTGAGCCAAAGGCAGAGGCTTTAACCCACTGAGCCACCCAGGCGCCCATGCATTTCTGATCTCCTTTTTCATGGATGAATTCACCATACAAGAATGGGGTTATTTCTGGACTGTTTTGTTCATTGATCTGTGTGTTCATTTTTGTGCCAGACCATATTGTTTTGATTACTACAGTGCTCTAATATATCTTGAAATCTGGAATTTTGTTACCTTCAGTTTTGTTCTTCTTTTTCAAGATTGCTTTGGCCACTCAGGATCTTTTCTGTTCCATAGAAATTTTAGGATTCTTTGTTCTGATTTAGTGAAAACTGGTATTGATATTTTGATAGGGATTGCATTAAAACAGTTAGTTCTTTTAGGTAGTATGGACATTTTAATATTGGTTCTCCCAGCTGATGAACATGGAATTTGCTCATGAATTTGTTTCTCTCATCTTCAATTTCTTTCACCAGTGTTGGATGACTTTCAGAGTACAGGTGTTTCACCTCCTTGGTTAGGTTTATTGCTAGGTGTTTTAAAGTTTTTGGGGTAATTGTAAACAGAATTTTTTTTTCTTAATTATCTTTCTACAATTTCATTAGGAGTGTATACAAATGCAACAGATCTCTGTATACAATTTTGTATCGTGAAACTTTACTGAATTCATTAATCACCCTAGTACTTACTTGGTAGAGTCTTAAGTGTTTTGATGATTTTGGCTGTTTTTTTATGAAGTATATTTTTTAAAGATTTTTATTTATTTGACAGATCAAAAGTAGGCAGAGAAGCAGGCAGAGAAAGAGAGAGAGGAGGAGGCAGACTCCCTGCTGAGCAGAGAGCCTGATTTGAGGCTCGATCCTAGGACCCTGGGATCATGACCTGAGCTGAAGGCAGAGGCTTTAACCACTGAGCCACCCAAGCACCCTCACAAAGTATATTTTTAATTAAAAATATACTTTCCATCAAGTTCTACTTTGTTTCTCCCTCTTCTCAGTAAAGATTCAAGTATTTGAAGGCAAGATTTCAGTGTTCTGTTTTCCTGATAATCTTTTCTTAATACAGTTGTTTGATGTGGTTTCTAATCCAGCAATAATTAAATGCATTGGCTTATCTCGTCTCATTAGCCCCTTAACTCTGCCCAGTTGCTTTTTCTGGTTTGTAGCCCTGGTGACAACGCAGGTTGAGTTGCTACCAATTGAGACAGGTGACCAGGTGGAGGAACAGACTGTACAATTAGGGAAAATCAGATGAATTTACCTCTGGTTTGAAATGTTTAAGAAGCCAGTGATGATGTGATGTGAGTATCAAGTCTGGCAGGAGTACGTTGGCATGGCCTGGCTAGTGGGGGAAAGGTACAGGCTCACCCTCTGAGCCTGTCAGGAAGCTTGAGGCTTAGAGAAGAAGCCAAATATTTCCAGGCAAAGTGTGTGTCACAAGGGTGGTTTTAAAAGCATGTATTATGCGTCTTGAGGGGAGAGAGACTAAAGCCAGTAGGGAGTAAGTGGAAGTGGACAGGATGAAAATGGGGATAATGAACAATTTATGGGCTTCGAGGACTATGATGTTGAAGGAGCTGGTACATGGTATGTCCTCAAATGCTGATGTTGAAATGATGAATACAGCATTGGTGGTATAGTAAAGGGGACCTCTGGACAGTAGAGCTCTCCCACTGCACAGATTAAGGATCAGTTTGCCATTTGGAGTGGAATAATAGAATTAAATGCGTGTGAGAAGATTCTGGAGTCCTGGGCCCTATTCTGGATACTTTACATGTGCTATCCACTTATAAGTTGAATATTTCCTGGGTGGTGGTTACCAGTAATGCAGGTGGTGACATTTGCATTTTGGCCTTTCAACATCTTGTGACTTAGGCAGATGAGGAATTAGCCAGGGCCTCTGGCCACTATGTGGTAAAGCAGAGATTGTTCCCCAAGTGTGTTTGATTCCAAGACCATGTCCACCTGAGTGTCCCACTCTGGTTCTCATGGAGGGGACTCCGGTGGACAGCAGAAAGACACTGGAGGTCTCTGAGTTCCAAAGAGGTGACATTTAGAATAATTAATTTCTCAGTATTTTTCAAGGTGTTTAGGAGGGTGGAGGTGGGGGGAAAACTGGAAGAACTTATGTTATTTTTGGGTTTTGACCTTCGTTTTTAAATTAATTGCATTGATTTATTTGATAATGGAGGACAGGATATAAGGAAATAGAATACTTGATTTTTTTCCATTTCTCCACTGGTGGTGACAGCAATTTGAACTCTTCATATTTTCTATGAAGAGTGTTGCTTAGTGATAGGATATTAGGCTAAGAACTTTTACTGTGTTTTCCCCAAAAGATTGATCTCAATGAAATGTTCTTATTTTCACATTTGTTTCCAACATTTAACGCTGCTAATTAAAACATGCTTTCTTCAGGGACCACAGTAATGCTCAAGTGTTATATGCACTCAAGGTACCAGATCACATACCTTTGCTGTTGAGGCAGTGGGTAATTTGATTTTATTGGTTTTGGTAAGAAACTTAGAGATTGCCTTTTTTGTCTTTTTGGTTAATTTAGATCAAATTTCTGAGACAATTAAGAATTTCATCAAGGTAAATGCAGAATTTGCTAAAAAATATCCAATTTTGAACAGAAGGTAAAATCACCCCCCCCCCCAGCTTTATTTTCATGGTTTCACCTAGAATGGGGTCCACTTCCGGTTCACTGGTTTTGCATCTCCTCTTTGATCTCGGTGTTCCCGTTCATTCCCTTCTGTACCAGGCTGAATTCAAAGCATCACAGTACTGCTTCCTTTATTTCGATGACTTAGTATGGGAGATAGGTTTTGCTGTCACCATAATTAATTTTTTGAATTCTGAATCCTTCATTACATATTTGTGTAGATCAGTGAAGCAAAGAAAGGTGTTCAAGAAACTGTGGCCAAATAAGCTTCCCTCTTATGAAGCCCATAGATTAAGGTAAAAAAAAGTCCTGCCTTTGTCCTGCATTACACTCTAAAAACAGAGATAAAAGTAATGAGTATGTAGTCCTAATGTCTGTTACATTCTGTTGAAGAATGACATGGAGACACTGTAGAGCACTAATGAAATCCTTAATGACATCATTCAAAGTGCGCATGCTCAGTTGCAGTCTGAGAGAGATCGAACTGTCATAGCATCATGACTGCCATGTGTCTGCTGTTGTGTGTTAGACTCCACATACTGGGTAGGGAATATCTAAAGAAAAACCGAGGTGTATTATGATGGTATCTTGCTGAAGACCAGATGGAAGTTTATGGTTGGCCGGTGGTTGGGTGTGCCAGTAGTCCCAAGTCCTGTGAACTCACTTTTCCTTTCTGGTCCCCTCCCTCCCCTCCTTCCTTCCTCCCCACCTCCCAGCTGAAGTCCTTTTCCAGGAGACAATATCCTGACAGTGGGGCAATTCAGATCGTTGTTTTTGTTGTTCAGTGTGGCTTGTGTTCTTCTCGACTAGTACGTGGCAGCGGTTCCCTCGGGGACTATAGGAAATGCCCTGCAGCTAACTGCGCCGTGTTAATGACACCATGTCTGGCAAAGATGTCTCTATGGCAATGGCCTGGCCCCAGGCTTGAACTGAAAATTCAGGGCTCTCAAGAGAAACTAGACACATCAGGGAGCCCTGCTTCATCCGTAGGTGTTTTGTAGTGATGAGTTGGTCAGGCCTGTTTTTTTTTCTTTTTTAAGATTTTATTTATTTATTTGACAGACAGAGATCACAAGCAGGCAGAGAGGCAGGCAGAGAGAGAGAAGGAAGCAGGCTCCCTGCTGAGCAGAGAGCCCAATGCAGGGCTCGAACCCAGGACCCTGGGATCATGACTTGAGCCGAAGGCAGAGGCTTTAACTCACTGAGCCACCCAGGCCTGGTTTTCTACTGTAATGTAATGGTATTATGCCATCTCAATCACCAGAGCCAGGACGGACACATAGTGCATCTCGTATGTGCTTTTTATATTTATTTGATGTATTGATGAGTAGGAATAGAGACCTGTGAAGAGAAGAGGCCTTCAGAGTTGCTGAAGACTTGCCTGCAGGCTGAAGTTTGACTGTTTTTAGTCGCTTGCGGTGGGGGGGGGGGGGATCAATTCATCCCTGTGATTGGGTTTGTGGCTGTTGCATTTAGAGGGAAGGTGAGTGGGAACAGCTGAGTCCTGCCTTCAGATAACTGGGAAGAAGAAAGAATTTCATATGGGCTACCAGGTAATAAATACTTCCTTCCCCTCTTAGGAATCTGGGACTGAAAGAATGAGTAAGCAGAAGTGGGGGAAGCAGCTCTCCAGGGTAGGGGACAAACTGAAATTGGCTGCAGAAGACAGAGGGAACTACATGCGAGTTCAGCTCCTAACACCAGTGGCTTACACAGACCTTGCTGGATTGTTTTGTAACTGTGCAATGTTCAGACCCAGCTCACACACACTTATACACCATTGTTTAGAAGACATATTTTATATACATTTATTTGACAGAGAGAGACAGATTACAAGTAAGCAGGCTCCCCACTGAGCAAAGAGCCCAATGCGGGGCTCGATCCCAGGACCCTGAGACCATGACCTGAGCTGAAGGCAGAGGCCCAACTCACTGAACCACCCAGGTGCCCCTGAAAATATTTTTTAGAAATTTGTTACTGAAGATTTCCTGATCCCCAGACTGGTCAGACATTGTGGAAATGTGGTTCCCAGACATGCTTCACTTGTAGCCCTGCAAAACCAGTTAAGGATATAAGGAAAAGGAGAATCAGATATTATGATGAAAGATACTCCTTGCAGCATGAATCAGGGAGCTGTCAGGCCTGGTAAGGCAATCTTGTCAGCTCAGACCCCCACAGGCATTACACTGTGACTACAGACTGATGTAGCAATAGCTACGAGCCCAGAGTATCTTGATAATCATATGAAATATGTCCTCTATGACTGCAAAATGTATATGAGAGTTCACTTCTCCTGGCAGGAACGTGGGCAGATGAAAGCCCTACTGCACATTGTGCTCCACCTGACGAAAGCAGCTGTCGCTCCCAGGAACAGAATGGAAGAGAGGCAGGAACAGCCGCAGCAGCCAGAGCTCCCCTCAGACAGCACCTTCTGAGAGCGGGAGCCTGCCTTCTGCCCGGTGTTTCCTGAACCCTTCCGCACCTAATGCAGACGATCCACGGCTCACTGAGTCTCCGAGCATGGGTTCTTGACTGATGTGCCGGCTCCTTGAGACTGCTCTTCAGGAAGGTGGCCCAGGACAACTGGGTAAGAATGTTTTTCTCTCCTCGTCTTGTGCACACTGTGCCACAGCTGAACATGGGTGTGTTTCTCTCCCACATCTCGGCTCCTGATCTGGAGGGGGTGGTGGCGGGGCGGCGCAGAGCAGGGAGGTTGCCTGCTTGAAACACAACTATAGGATTTTAACATACTTCTTCTAAGGGCGGTGTGAGGGTTTTTTTGTTTTGTTTTGTTTTGTTTATAAACATAGAATATATTTTTATCCCCGGGGGCAGTGTGAGATTTTTAAGGTGAAGCTGTTTGTTCAGTGGAGGCCTAGGTGTGGTAATTCTTAGTGAAACTGATTCATCTGCATCTTCCGAGACTGGAAGAAATCCAAAGACAGAGGCCACCAGAGGCGTCCAGGAGGCAGAAACCAGTCCAGGAGGACCTGACAAGGAGATCCCTCTGTGGAGAGGTAAGGAGCACATGGTGAAGTTTCTGCTGCAACATCCACAAGATCAGCGGCTTCTTCCACTGGGTCATCGCCATCTCCTGGAGACAATTAGAAGAGGTTACTAGAGGGAACGGGTTGTCTCACAGAGGTGACAGGACCCTTTCCTCAGATGCCCCCAGATAGCAGGGCTCTTTCGGTCTGTCCCTTGTGAGTGGCGGAGCTCAGGCCCTCTGCTGACTGTGCCCACGACCCCACCGCCACCTCTTTTTTACACTTAACTGGAGAGAGGGCCTGAGAACAGCAGGAGGCAGGGCCCTTTCCACCCTGACACAACGCTGAAGGCTGTTTTTCTTGGCAAGTTTTTCCTGGTAAGCTTTCGTGATTTGTCTTTGCAGGTAAATATTCCATAGAAAATCTGCTTTGTTAAAGCAGATTTGGAGACCCCATTTTTCTTTTCCAAAAAGTTTTTGTATCGTGAACTCTAGTACCCCATTAGGGAAGTGAATTCTTGTGTAATTTCACTCCTCTGCTGTTACTTTATTAGGTAGTATCATGAGAAAACTTTACAAGTAATACCACATAGTCTCTTTAAGGTAATTTCTGTTCATGAATACTTACATATTCCTGTCAGACACATAAAGCAGATGATATACAGTAAAACATTTGAATAAGCCACCCACAGCTTGTAAGACAGGACAGATGCTGATACTGAGGCATTCTTAATTTTTAATCTGTCCTGTGATGTTTATTAGGAAACCCTTGTTTCATTGTTGATTTCCAACTATTTGATCTCTGACCTCTCCCACAGCTGGTTATCAAATACTTAACCAAGGCCTTCTAGGGCCTTCCTTCAGACTGAGGGGACAGGTCTCCTCCCCCTGAGACCTGAGGCAAGTGGGAAATCTTTTGTCTCTCACCAGGGAACTGAGGTAGGAAGCCATGGAAGAGGGTGGAAGACCCGGAGCATTTTGTTGGTTTTTTTCCCCACCCAGTCCCTGCAGGTGAGACTCAACTGCCATCCTTCTCTGGCCTCTATCAAATGCAGGACCTGGTGCAGCTTCCATGAGAAAGCTCAGCTGTCACTAGTATGGACACAAAGACGGTCAAGGTAAATGCTGTGACCATTTACAGTGCTCTCTCCTGGCCTTGTCTATAGTTTGTGTGTTCTGGGATGTATCTACTGTATTACTTACAGAAAGAAATTTCTTACAGGGATATTTTGATGGACTAATGACTAATCAGCTGATGATCACACATAAATTTGGTATCTTTTCATTGTTGGGGGGTAAAAGTGGTATCACTCAGCTAGGACCATAAGGTTTTATGTAGTCACATACTTGTAGGCAGACTTGAATTGAACATTACTTACCACCATCATGTAACCATAGGTGTAATTCAGTCAATAGTTACAAGATACTGTAGAATTTTAGAGTAGCCTGCATATGTACACGTAACCATACACAACAGATAAATACAGCTTAACCAAATCCCCCTCACCTGTAACCTTAAAAGGTATATAAATACTTAGTGTTGTCCTGCCAAAGCCCCAAAACAGAGCTAAATATATGCAACAGATGTAAGGCTAAACATCTAAAATTCTATGTAATCAATTGCATAATCCCAACCAATCACTTATAACACATTTTAATCTATCTGTACAAACATATTTTAATCTCTCTGTAGAAAATCTAACTCCCCCTATTGAATAATCTTACCATGATAGGCCTAAACAATCAATACTTAAATTTCACAATATAAATTAATATTACAAGACATGACAGATCTTCACAAGTGACACTTGTTAACGTAGCTTAATAAATAAAGCAAGACACTGAAAATGCCGACCTGAGTCATTATGGTCCTGGCCTTGCCATGAATTCTTAAGAAGATTACACACACAAGCCTCCACATCCCACTGAAAATGCTCTCCAAATCACAAATGATTACACTACTTGTATACACTATACAAGCAGCTTACAAGCCTTCCTCAAGCAACCCCCACAGGATACAGCAGTGATAAACTAGGCCATAAGTGAAAGTTCAACTAAGCTATGTTAAGACGGGGCTGGTGGATTTTGTGCCAGCCACTGCAGGCTTCTGATTAACCCAGATGAATAGGCTATAGTGTAAAATGTGTTAGATATTTCCATACAAAAGGTAAGACTCAACTAAGCCCTAAGAAACTACAATTACCATGAAAATAAGGAATAAAAGTGACTCTAATAATTCGGACTACACAGTAACTAAAACCCAAACTAGGATCAGATCCCCCACTATGCTTAGCCTTATGCATAAGTAATTCACTCAATAAAATCATTCACCAGAGAATTACTAGCAACAGCTGAAGACTCAATGGACTTGGCAGTGCTTTATACCCCTTTAGAGGAGCCCATTTTATAATTGATAAAGCTCTATAAACCTCACCACCCCTTGCTAATTCAGTCTCTATACTGCCATCTCCAGCAAACCCTGAAAAAGGAAAAGCAGCAAGCACAAACTTTACACAGAAAACAGGTCACGATATAAACCCATGGGATGGGAAGAAATGGGCTACCGTCTCTACGTAAGAACACAACACCCACAGAAGTTTTTATGAAACTAAAAACCAAGGGAGGATTTAGTAGTAAATTAAGAATAGAGAGCTTAATTGAAGGGGGCCACGAAGCACACACACACACACACTGCCCATAACCCTCCTCAAGTCACAGAACCTACATGTCACCTATTAAAAGCACTAAAACACAAGAGGAGACAAGTTATAACAGGTGAGTATACTGGAAACTGTGCTTGGATAAACCAAAGTGTAGCTTAAATAAAGCATCTGGCTTACACCCCAAAGAGTTCCTATAAAGATGACCACTTTGAACAAAAGGTCGCCCAAACAACTATAAATTACCCCAACACAGTCAAACATTATTATATTATAAAAATATAAGAGACACAAATTTTAATTGGAGCTATAAGAAAGGACCATAAGGGAATGATGAAAGAAAAAATAAAGTACTAAAGAGCAAAGATTAATCCTTTTACATTTTGCATAATGAATTAGCTAGATTAACTTAAAGAGAGCTTGAGCTAAGTCCCCTGAAACCAGAGGACATACATGTGAAGAATCCACTGGGATGAACTCATCTATGTTGCAAAATAGTGAGATTTGTAGGTAGAGGTGATAGCTGGTTACCCAGAATAGAATATTAATTCAACTTTAAATTTACGTAAAAAACCTAAAAACTCTAAAATGTAATCTAAAAAGGTAAAACTTTTTATTTTTTTGGTGACTAACATAAAAAAGAAAGGAAAAAAGGATACAACCATCATAGGCTTAAAAGCAGTCATCAATAAAGAATTCAAACTAAATAAAATATCAAAAATATTTAACTTCTAATATAACACTTAATCTGTTAATAGGAGAAGCAATAACACTAACATGAGTAATGAGAGTTACTTCTCCTTGCATAAGTTTATATCAGAGCAGATAACTGGCTAATAAAATAAAACTAATCTAAAAATAAATCATTTAAGACTATTAATCTAACACAGGCATGCAATTAAGGAAAGGTTAAAAGAAAAGAACTCGGCAAACACAAACCCTGCCTGTTTACCAAAACATCACCTCTAGCATTTCCAGTACTGGAGGCACTGCCTGCCCACTGCCACTCACCAAACGGCCGCAGGACCCTGACCTTGCAGAGGAAGCATACTCATTTGTTCTCTAAGTAAGGCATCGAATGAACGGCCACATGAGGAGTGAACTGTCTCTTCCTTCCAATCCTCTTGAGTTCCAATCAGTGCAACTCCCCTTCTCATGAAGAGGTGAGGATAAAAAAAAACAATAAGCCCAGAAGACCCTTTGGAACTTAAGTAGCCCAGACAATTCCTCAATCTAACTGACCAGGGATAACAAACTTTTATATGGGTTAGAAGTTTAGGTTGGGGTGACCTTGGAGAACAAAATAAAGTCCAAGTGATATAAACCTAGACTCGCCAGTCAAAATACCTTATTTGTTGATCAAAAAAATTTTGATCGGTGGAACAAGTTACCCTGTGGATGAGAGCACAGTCTCCTTTGGGAGGTCATATTGATGTTCGATCAGGACAGCCTAATGGTGCAGCAGCTGTTAAGGGCTCGTTTGTTCAACAACTGTTGTCCTGTGGGATCTGAGTTCAGACTGGACTCATGCAGGTCGCTTTCTAGCTACTAAATTATTTCTTCCATTTTGAAATGACAAAAGAAAGATTCTAGTGCCTTAGACTAATAGATGCTATTACCTTAATCTCACCAGCTGACTTTAAATCCCACCAAAGAGAAGGGCTTGTTAGGGGGGATGGAGCCTGGTAGTTACATAAAACTTAACCCTTTATTCCCAGAGGTTCAATTCAACTCCTAACATTATGTATATAATCAACATTCTCTCACGAATCATTCCTATCCTTCTCACTGTGGCCTTCTTAACCCTAGTAGACTGAAAAGTGTGAGGGTATATACAACTTTGTGAAGGACGAAATATTGGAGGCCTGTGGAGATACCAGGAGAGGCAAAGCACAGGGGACAGGATGGGCAGGGAAAGCATTCAGTCCACCAGGCAGAAAACATTCACTCCTTTACTAAATATAAACTCTAAGGAGCCTGGTTGTTAATGTTTAGGGAGGTCTTCAGATTACAAAATAATTGTCATGTAAGGCAAATAGATTTTGGGATGGTACAGTGTGACCTTCTGTTTTCCCAAATGCTATTTGACTCCTATAGTGTATCTGAGGCCTTGGATGAACACTTGCATGTGTGGCCGCCTCTGCGAGTCTATATGTAATAGACAATAATTGTCTTCGCATCTCACATATAAATCTCTGATTGCACAGTTCTCATAACTATCTTTTACTTCATTGCACCTAGAACCTGACATTTAATAGAAAAGGGGGCCCTTTGCCTTGTCTTTGAAATGAGAATGGCCACTACCTGGGCTGAGGTGATACACTCTTAGTGCATTTTGTGGACTTAAGTGAACATCTTTTCACGCTCTTCTGCATGGAGCTATTTTCATTTCAACAGAACAGTGAATGTCAGAGACCATGTATTATGCATATTACTTGCTTTAGGGAAAGGATTAGAGGGAGAAAGGGCGACACGTGAGCCAAGAGGGAAAGGGGAGAAGGCGAGGGAGACAGAGGATCCCAGAGAGGCTCCACACTCATCACCCAGGCCGGCTGGGGGCTCAATCTCAGAACCTCGAGATCATGCCCTGAGCAGGATTCAAGATTCTGCTGCTTCACTGACTGAGCTGCCCAGGGACCCCTGCAGGTTCTTTATGGACTTCAACTCCTATTGCTCTAGTGACCTCAGAATCCAGTATGCTCCCCCTTTCACAGATTAGAAAAAAAAAAAGCTGACGTCCTGAGAAGGCCCCACTGAGAGTTGGTTTTTGGGCTGAGAAATCTGGAACACAGGCAAATCTGCAGGACACTGGGACTGAAGTCCCGGGGGAGGTGCACAGCTGCAGGCAGGGTGGTGACATAGATACAGAGGCCTGGTGACAGGGCTCCAGCTAGGGTGGCTCCTGGTCAGCCCTGACTCCCCCAGGAACAGTCTGACTCTGGCTGAGGCCAAGGCAGCCCCTCTGCTGACCTCGGTCCCGTGTTCAGTTTTTCTCACTGGGGGTCATAAACTCTGACCCACGCCATAGAAAAGACAAGCTTCTCCCCCGGAAGTGACTGAGGAACATTCCAACGAATCCTCTACACCTGCCTCCGGCATCTGCCACTGTTTCTCATTCTCACCTCCCTGACCACACAAGAGTGTTTCCCACAAGTTTTCAGACTGCAGAGGACAAGGGCAGACCCCTACCCTAATGATCCATGAAGGGACCACAGCCCTGTGTCAGGTGTTTATACAACTAATGAACTGACAGCTCAAACCCTACACGCCGCAGATGAAGGGAGAGGTGTTTCATCCCTCCCAGAACAACAAAGGTGGATGCTGGACATGCACGATGGTAAGAGAGAGACGTCTGCCATTGTGCAACAGAGACATTTCCTTCCCAACAATGGCACCTGCCCGTGCTCAGTGTGTGCAAAGAGCCAGGCACACGCATGTGTGTCCTGAGGAATTTCCAACGTTACAATGCCCCCAGCCCAGTTTCCCCTTGAATGTCAAGCCCTGAGTACAAACTCTGCCTTTGCTCCACTGACTCACTAAGAAAGCAGAAGACAATTCTGGTTTGTTTATATGTCAACTTGTATGGTTAATATCATCTTACCTGTGGTGTAGGGGCAGGGCCACGATCCAGAGACCCCTGGGTGAGTGGAGCGGTACGTGCCCAAGGGCCTCACGATGGTCATGAAGGGAGATCCATGGAGCTCGGTGTCCACAGTGCACTGGGCGTAGGAGATTTTCTCACATCCACAGGTTCTGAGGAACAGAAGTCAAAGGTGTTGCTATGGCAGACGGAAGGAGAACACGCACCAACCTGAACCCCAGAGAAGCAGGTGTCAGCACCCAGCCCCTCGCTCACCCTGAACATCTGGGAGAGCGGAAGACCAGCGCCGCAAAACTTGCCCCCGACTTGGTGCCACCACACAGCTGGGGAACAGGGAAGGAAAAAACATAGTGTCGCGACACATCACCATCCATCTCTGAGAAGGCGGGATGTCAAGTCATCTTCTACCAATTGGCCAGATGCCACAAGAAAGGACCCATAAGCAGAGTATTCCAGACAGGCAGGTATCTGTGTTCGGGAGCATTCTGCCCCCTTTGTCCAGCACGGCTCAAGTGGCTTGTCATGTCTACTCAGTGAGAACAAACACCACGAGAAGTACTAGGAAGCCCAGTGCCCACACGTGGAATCGCAGCCCCTCATGAGTCAAAATTCTGCCCATTAGCCCCTGCTGCACTGTCTACTTCCCTCCCTGGCAAGGGGGTCTTCTAGTCTCCACAAGGCTGTCCACAGCCAAAGACACAACCGAGGAGAGGGGAATTACTGGATCCTGCAGCGGACCTGCAAGAGTGATTTCTGAGAGAAGCACGACCCCTACGAGTGAGCGAGACCAGCTCTGTGGATCCGCGTCCCCGACTTTCGGACTCTCCTCAGCTCAGGCGCAGAGCAAATGCGTAGTCCTTGGTGCTGAGAACCACTGAGGGGCCGATTCACCAACCCCAAGTGCAAACCAGTGTGTCTGGAGAGCACATGTGACGCTCCCAGGATGGGCCGGGAGAGACACTAGGAGCTGGCACAGCCACCAGACCCCATCTGAACCCGCTCACGGGAGCACAACTGAAACACGTGTGAGGGGTGGGCCCTGAGGGGAGTCACCGGGATTCCCTCTTCAGGGCTGCTGCTCCGGGGGGCGTTTCTAAGACACACCTGCACCTGGCAGCGTGCACCATCATCTCACCCAGGCGCCAACTGGAGGGATTCCAGCTCACGTCTTTGTCCGCACAATTGGAAAGCACAGGAGGTCACAACTCACCTTCTCCACCAACACCTAAGGTTGCCCAAAGCATCTGGCACAAAGTGCAAGGCACAGCATGGTTTTTCCCATTTTCTGTCTGTGAGGATTACTACAGGCATCCCCCCAGGTTCGTCTCCTGACCCCAAAACCAACAATGCTCCTGCTCCCGTGGGAAAACAAACTTTTAAGGAGTCAGCCAGACTGTGGAGACCAGTCTGGCTGACTTCACTATGGAGTGAGATGTCACCTGCCTCAAGTTATTTACACACACACACACACACACATGAGGCCAATGCCCTCTGTCCTTCACCTCTAAGCACCTGGGGCGTCAGGAGGCTCCAACTAAGGTGATGATCTGGAAACAGAGAAGCCTGTAAGCTCTGCATAAAGGATTGGGTATATCGTAGGATCTGTGTGTGATGGTGTTTACCTTCAAAATGCCAATAGACACAAGGTGAGAAGATGGTGCAGCCCAGAGAGGAACAGGACTCCAGAAATGGGTACAACTGAAAACACCCCTGTACTTACTTGGTTCTCCTCTGGGACCTTCTTGGGCACAGCGTTGCTATTGTCCCGTGGAGCTGCACAGGCTTCTGAGTGGAAAGGAAGCCCTAGAAGGGACGGAGGTGGATTCAGAAGGGCGATGGCCACGCAGGATTCAAGCCAACCCTCTCCCCCTGTGCCAGCCTATTCCATGCTCTTCCTCTGGAAGGTCCTTCCTGTTTCTCACGGGACTCCCCTGACCCCTCTGGATGAAGGAGGGAACAGCCCCTCACCCTCACACGTACGACCACTCTGCCTGGGCACAGATGTTTCCAGAACTAATCTATAACGCTGGACAACTGGGGCCTCCACACATGAGGGTGATGGGAAGGTTGTGCTTCATCCAGCCCAGAGCCCAAAACCTCGTGTCTGCGCAGTGCCCCTGGGCAACGCGTCTGTGTCTGTCCTCTGCGAAATGTCACCTTTCTTCTCCATGGCAGACACCTGCTGCCCAGTGCTGGGCGGTGGACCAGACAGTCCATGAGATGGACGTCCACACAGAGTGGAGGAATGTGACCATGTCCTCACTCGGGCTTATCTTTGCTTTGCAAAGCCTTGTGGTACCACCTCTCCATCCTCTCCACCGACAGAAGTGGCTAAACTGTGAATGTGCTTTATGACTCACGTCAGTTCAGATCATCTCACCGAGGGGTGGAGGAACGAGGTGGGGCTGAGGCCCCCAGGTCCCCCAGTGTGGAGGGGGAGGAGGAGGAGGAAAGCCTGGTATATTCTGCCCCACGTGGTAGGGCATACGGAGGGGCCCTGGGCAAGGAGGAATCACTCTCACACCTGTACCGACCTGCAGAACAGACAAGAACATGTTTTAGTAAAACAGACAAAAGTTGCAACACCAAGAGAAGAAACCAAAGCAAAGAGCTCTCAGCACCCGGCTTCTTCCGGAGAGCTGCATCTGCTGCAAAACTGACAAGCCCCTCCCAGCTGGTGCCAGTATAAAGACGGGGGAGAGGGCAGTGGCTGTCACAGGAATAGGCTGTCACCAAACATCACTGCCCAGGTCTGCCCACGTTCACCAGCAAGACGTCGTGTCTTAAAGATGAACAAAGATCACTGCAAACTAGTCAAGCAGCACATTCCAGACACGGGGGCATCGGCATCCAGGTCAACATGCCACCTTCCTCATCAACCACCAGGCCAGCCAGAAGGCTTCACTGGGGAGTTAGGGGTCCTCCTTCCGTGAGTGGCTTCCCCTAGTGTGCACTGTGGGCAGGCAGGGGTGCGCACATGCACACAGGCACATCCATGCACAATGCATGTGGTATGCGCCCTGCCATCCTTCTCCCATGGCTTCGGGAGGGATCTATTATGGAGAAGCCTGTCGGGCTCCAGGTGAAGAGCTTGTATTTTGGAAGGTGAACAATGCCACAGACAAACTGCAGGACCCACCCAATGAATCAAGGCCAGAACAGGTGCTGCTCAGAAAGAGACATTTTCCAGAACATCTGGAAAAAGCCACCGTGGTTACCTTGCCCATCTCTGGGTCTCTGTTACTCTCAGTGCCATCATTCCCAATGGGAGCCCCGCCAGCTTCAGCATCAGACCAAAGCCTTCAAATGGATGCAGGTGGATTCAGACGGGCACTGACTGTGCAGAATTCACACCAGCCCTCCAAACCCACCCCCGCCACGTTCCTCTCTCCCCTTCTCGGGTCCCTTCTCAGACGGAGCATTTCCCACAAGTCTCTGTTGACCCTGAGGAAAGGGAGAGACTCACCCCTCCCCCTCAAGGAAGGGACCACTGTCCCCAAACTTGGTTCAGGTGTTTTCATAGCTAAGGGAACAGTAGTAGAGGGCTCCCAGCTCAACCTGTAACATTAGAGGAGTAAAATGCAAAAATTTCATTGATGAATGTAATACTGTAGATTATAAATAAAACAAAAATAAAGGAACCATTATAAAGAATAAATGTGTTTTTTTCTCAAATAGTTCTTTTTTCTCCCAAAAGGCTTGGCCACTGAGTCAAAGTGGGAATGGAGCTCGGGCTTCCAACTTGTCCAGGCTCAGCTCTTCTGGAGGTGGTGCAGGGGTTGGCAGGGTCTGTAGTTGAGGAGGGGCATGAGCTCCACCTGTCACTGGTTGTGTCCTGCTGCCTGGGGACGTCTGAGGAAAGCACCCTCCTGTCACCCCTTCGGACGACCTGCAGGCCTTAGTGCCTGTGATTCTCTCCAGGACACACAGCGATCACCCACAGGAAGGGGAAGGACACCGTGTGGTTTCACAGCAGAAATCGGGCTGCTGCATTTCACATCGTGCTCCCTACCTTGCCACAGAGGCTTTTGCAACCAAGGCCTTCCTGGGATCTGTTCCTGCCTCATGGATCTCTCAGACAGCCTCTCCCCATTCATCATGCGCAGTCTTGAATACAGAAAAAGAATGGACATCTCTAAGAATTACAGCACCATGTCCCCTCCTAGACAGCATAGGGATCACCCCTCCAAACACCTGTAAGAACACACGTCAAACTCTCACACCTGTGTCTCAGGTAGGCGTTCTCCCTGCTCTGCTGCACTATCCTCCTCTCCCAATCCCGAGCCCTCATCTGTGGGAGAAAAACACACCCATCATCGGTTGTGCCAGACTGTGCCCCAAGAGAAGACGAGGAAAAGGAAAACACTTACCCAGTTAGCCACAGCATTCCTCTCCTGCACTGCGATCTGAAAAAAGCCAACACACCAAAAGCCCATGTTCAGGGCTCTAAGGGCCCCTACTGTCACCTGCAGGGGGCGCCAAGGGGTCAGTGTGTTGGGCACAATTTAGGTTACTTGGTGATTGAAGGTGAACTTAGACTTCTGCAGCTGATCTTGCATGTCTTCCACTTGTCTGTGAGGGACAATTGTTTTCATCAGGCAAAACCAACACTGGGTGTGATTTTCAATCATCTGCCCAAGTGACCAACATCCTCTTATCTGACCCCTCATACAATTGATCCTGACACAGGAAACACTTTCACCGGATTATAAGTGGACAGTAGGATCAAAGCTATTGTTACAGCCTTTCCTTAATCATTTTTCTTTACCTGCAGGATCAGAATTGACATAATTTTCTTACCCGTTTTCAGTCTTTCCCTCAGTTAATCACATGACAAGTGTCTTTTGTCATGAAGCTCTATTCTCCTTTAACCTCTATCCTTGCCATGGTTCCCAGGGTTGCAAAGACCAGCACCATCAGATGGCACTACCATGTTTATGGGTAGGACGCATCCTAGGACCAACTGCTTTCCTCAAGATTAGGACAACTGACACCACCCCAAGGGCACTGGTGTGGAGCCAGTTTCCACAGAGTCACACCAACGCTGGGGATCAGGACATGTTTAGTAATGTAACTGTTTTGTTCCTTATCTTTCCATGTCTGTTAATTCTCTCTGGATACATCCTCTGAATTTTTGTGTCTATTACTTGAGTCCTAACAATGTACAAAGATGAAAAATCCAAAGGGAACAGGAATTTCAGCAGCCATTAGTATGTAGTGTCTGAACTTACTTATACTTGTACATTTCTTCTTTGGTCACCTTCAGATTATCTTCGGCAGCTGACAGCTCATTCTTGGTTGCATCCAGTTCATAAAGTGTCTCTTCTAGCTTCCTAATATGGGAAAGATATGTACATTGTCCAGGAGACAAGGTCCAGAATTTCTACCATTTTCCTCCCAGCACACTTGATAGCCTAGATTTGAATGTCTCCCCTAAAAGTACAGATGGAGAACACAAGAGAGAAGTGAATGAAGGCCCCATTTAGGGCTAAAGAAATATCAAACTCTGGCTGCTGCCATGTTCCCTGCAATGGGGTCTTCTCTACTTCAATTCATTCATCATTCATCATATCACCAAATAACATTGCACTTTGTGCCCTCTTGGAGTTGGTCTTTGGTGAAGGCTCACTTCAGGGCAAAGTGAAAAACCAAGCCTGACCAACTACAGCCATTAGGATGAAGCAGGGGCCCATGATTAGTCTCACACCTCAGTGGGGAGCCCTGATCCTCAGACCCAGTTTGTGCCTGACAGAGACAGTCAGCCCGAAAGGAGCCTTCAAGAATATGGCTTCACTGACATGGAAACTCACTCCCACACATCTCCAGGCTTTAGAAGTACAATCCACACCTCCACCTTTGAGGATCCTGGTGCAGGAAAAGGCAATCTTAGTGCCGACAATATGCCCTGAAGTCTAAAATGATGTGAACCGTCACATACTCATGCTTTTATCTCCAGGAAACATATTTCAGATGGAAGACTACCAACTGCATTGAGTCAACCTACTTGAACTAGACCAAGTTCATTGATAATGAAGGCAGCGAACAGCATTGCTTAGAAAGGATTGGTTTGCTGTGCTGCCCTCAGACTCTTGTTCATGGTGTTGATATAAAGAGTTTCAACATGACACTGTCAAGAATCACATGCAAAAAGTTCCTTTAAAACAGACAAAGTTCTAGAAAAAGAACACAAGCATTTGCATCTGGTCTCTCAGGCAAATCTTCAGCAAATGTTTTCTGCAGCAGCTGTAATGTAGTGGTTTGGTTGTAAGGTGCTAAAGAGAGAAATGTGGTCAGGTCACTCTACCTGCCCCAAGAAGAACTTAACAACAGAACCCAGGTGCCTGTGAGAGAGAGCGGCCCCTCCCCCCAGAGTGGGAAGGAATAACACAAAGCTGAGTCTTCAGGGGACAGTTTTGCTTTTCATCATGAATGAGGGAGGCTAAGGTCCTGATCTTCTCCTGAGAAAAAAAAAGAAGCAGTGGACAAGGGAGGAAACTTGTGAGTGAGTGCACCCAATTTCTAAGGAGCACATGAAGAAACATGAGAACCAGATGAAGAAGGAGGAAGCCTAGGAGAAAGCCAGCCTGGCAGTGGGAGCCAATCTCCCCAGGACACATTAGTGAATTCTGAAACAGGCAAGTGAAGTTCAAAAACTGAAGGAGTTTATGAGTACAGGCTTAGAAGGAAACAAGTGAAGTTCAGCCCTAGTGAAACTGCAGGCTTTGGTTCAGAACTGGGAGAGTTACAGCTAAAAAAAAATCAGGTAGACATGAAATATCTAACTTACTTAGGATTTGGGCTTCAGTGAGTGATCTCAGTTATACACTGGATGAAGGGACCCAGTATTGCTGAAGCCCCAATGCATTTTCCACAAAGAAACTCTCATTGTTTCTGCAAGAGAATTCAGTGTTTGTACCCACATTCTCGACCCACATCTCATACTGAACAAGAAATGGACCTGATTCAGGGGCATAAGAACATGGGATGAGACTAAAACTGAAAGGACAATGTAGACCCAGGGAGGCTCCAAGTATCAAAGTGATTAATGCTGGTACCTTTCCTTTTCTACCCCACTGAATCACACAACAATGTGTGACAAGTAGTTAGAATAGAAAGGAAAATGAGGCTTACACAAACCAGGTAGGAAGTCTAATTCTATAGAATGCATTTGGCAAAAATACTCTAGGACCCAATTCTAAAAGAAATACAATTATCTAGACTGGCTGCCATATACATTCAAACAACAGTATTTGTGACAATTGACACAGGAATAGCTACTCTTCTGCAGCCACTTTTCTTTGTTCACAGAAATCCATTAAATCCATTACCATCTGTGGAATACTTCATCCAACAATGGAAGAATATACATTCTTCTCAAGCTCACATGGAAGATTCACTGACATAGGCCACATTGGGGGCCATAAGATACATCTGAACAACCAAGGGAACAGAAATCTCAGAAAGCATGTTCTCAGACCACAAATGACTCAAAGTAGACTCAAGAACAGAAAGCTGGAGAATGAGAAAAATAAATGGAAACTAACACACTTCTAAGAAAACACGATGTTGTGAAAAGAAGGGCCATCTGTACCCCAATGTTTCTAGCAGCAATGGCCATGGTCGCCAAACTATGGAAAGAACCAAGAAGCCCTTCAACGGATGAATGGATAAGGAAGATGTGATTCATATACACTATGGAGTATTATGCCTCCATCAGAAAGGACGAATACCCAACTTTTGTAGCAACATGGACGGGACTGGAAGAGATTATGCTGAGTGAAATAAGTCAAGCAGAGAGAGTCAATTATCATATGGTTTCACTTATTTGTGGAGCATAACAAATATCATGGAGGACAAGGGGTGTTAGAGAGGAGAAGGGAGTTGGGGTAAATTGGAAGGGGAGGTGAATCACGAGAGACTATGGACTCTGAAAAACAATCTGAGGGGTTTGAAGTCGTGGCGGGGTGGGAGGTTGTGGTACCAGGTGGTGGGTATTATAGAGGGCACGGATTGCATGGAGCACTGGGTGTGGTGCAAAAATAATGAATACTGTTTTTCTGAAAATAAATAAATTGAAAAAATTAAAAAAAAAAGAAAACACAGGTTGGAGGGAGGTGGGCGGATGGATGGGTGAAAGAGGCGAAGGGCACTAAGTGTACACTTACTGTGATGAGCCCTGAGAAATATATAGAATTGCTGAGTCATGTACACATGGAACTAATATACTGTTGGTCAGTTGTGCTTGAACTTCAAAAAAAAAAAAAAAAAAGGAACATGGATCACAGGAGGCCCATCGACAGAAATTTAAGCTATTTCCATATATGTGATAATTGAAAATATTAAAGGAAAATGTGTAGTACTGAATACATATAAAAGGTTCAGTGACTATAAATTTTTCTGCTTATTTGTGAATAAAAGTACATAAGGTACTTTAGTATTCTTACAGCAAGGATGGTTCTCCTGCTGTAAAAAGAAAGACACAAATTCTCAAGGAGGTAGTAATAAGGGAAAGGTTCTACAGAACTCCAATCCCATCAGGGCCAAGAGGGAAATGGTCAGGCATGAAGAAGACAAAATAAAATACCATTTGAGATAATGAGGAATGTTGAAGACATTTAACTATGTCACAAAGAATCTACTTTACAAACCCTCAACCGGCCTCCAGGAGGTAAGCATACCTCTCAACTACCTCCTCCTGGAGGAGAAGGAGCACAGAGGGATGACCAAGGAGCTGGGGCAAACTTTGGGGAGTGATATGTGTGTTTATCATCTTACCGTGGTGATGGTTTTCTTGTTGCTTACCTATGTTCAATATCAGCAAACAGTATCCTTTGAAAAAGATGTTGTGATCACATATACATTATAACACACTGAAGCTGTAGGAAAAATCTAATAGACAAATCTTAAGAGATTTTATTTTGCCTGTAAGCACATTGAAAATATTTTCATATAGCTAACAGAACTTAAAAATTTATAAGCCAACTTGAAATAGACAAATCAATGTAAACTTAGAGTAGGTAAGAAGTCAGTGACTTCTATTGTACATCCAAGAAGAACCTGGAAAAACTCCTTTGGAACACTTCCAAAAATACACCCAAAATTTATGGAAGAATGAGAGAAAGCATAAATAAAAAATGTATAAGAGATACAAATGAGCATGTTCTATGAACAGATGTTTAAAGATAAGGACAAAGTGAGAGAGATAAAGAGGCTGCTATTAGAAAAATATGAGATTATTATTCCAACAAAAATAAATTCTAATTATTGTTTACTCTCTGAAAACAGATTTTTGTTCAGTGCTCACTTTACTTGTGAATTACAGTTCAAAATATCAGATACCTGAAGTACACAAAGATTTGCATAATCAGGCGATCTTGAATATTTTGATGATATATATGAGATTTTTAGTTACTTGAACAGCTATCTCCCAATAGCAAATAAAAGAAATTTATGTTCCTGGGGCACCTGGGTGGCTCAGTGGGTTAAGAAATTTATGTTCCTATGTTGTACTATTGTACCTAAATCAAGGAATAGCAACTCTGAAATTTGACTTCTAAAAGAATACAAAATTCTTGGATATGGACACCAAAACAACATATCATTTTAAAAATGCTAGAATTAGAAGTATTTCAGGAGAAAAGGCCCTCACAATGCAATTCATACTGATTCACACCAAGCTTGAATTTTGTGCAAAAACACCTCTCTAGAAAGGAGCTCCTGAAATCTATAACATTTTCCTCTTCAGCCCTCACAGCTGAGGTCAGGAAAATGTGTGCTAGCAGGAAAAGTACACTGCCTTTGAATGGCCACTGTCTGAAAGAGAGCAGTAGCTGTCAGCACAATGGTTGATCATGGGTATCAAATGCACAAGAGAAAGAGGCCATCTTGTCACGAAAGTAAAACATGCCCAGTTGTGGGCACTTGGTACATCTGGCAGCTGTCTGGATGCTGATACCAGTAGCTGATTCTTAATTAGATCATATCCAATGGGTCCAAAAACACTAGGTTCTCACAGACTGTGGCCATGAGCAGGTGGAGGTGAGAAATCCAAGACTCGTTCGTTTGTACAAGAGACCAGGGATGACAGGGTGAGAAAGCTGAACGGATCCATGAGATGCAGCCTAGGTAGGGGAATAATTCCAATCAAGATGACCAAGAAATTCCCTCTGCTGAAGACTCAAAAGAAACAGAATTGAGTCTATTTTGACTGGAGGTATTCATGTGGGATGACTCTGCCTCAATTCAAGGATCCTTCCGGACTAATGGCACTTTCTAGATCCCTAAGAATCTGGTGCCAGCCAATCTAAAGAAGTCTACTTAATTCTAGGGGTGCTCCCTATCTGTCTATCAGTGTGACTCTCTCTCTCTCTCCTGGGGAAATGGTGTTTCACTTTTTAATGACAAAATAAGATATTCATACTGGAAACCATTAATTTCTTTATATTTGGACAGTTAAGGACATTCAGGACCTTTTTACTTTGGGGAAATCAACACTCTGCACATACGTGGCCAAAGAAAGTACAGCAACTCATTCATTTCCTGATCACATGACTCCTAGGTGTTCTCCTATGACAAATGTCCCAGCAGGATGTGGTCACTTAGTGTCTACTGGGATTCTCAGGTCTCCCATGGACCTGGTGGGACACAGACACACAGTCCTTTGGGACAGCCTCCAAGACGAGAAGAAAAGGGCTGACTCAGAAGTTGTTAAAAGTCAACAAACGAGGAAGCATAGAGCACAAAGGACATTACACATTTTAACACTCTACTCCCAGCACCAAGGCTTAAGCTAGCACTGTTCCCAGGGCCACCAAACTTTACTAGCGTGAACAATGTGCTGATCGCTCAAACTACACATAAGAGGATCCTAAACTTACAAGGCTTCAAGCAGGAGCTTGACCAGGCTTTCAGGAGCCACTCTAATACCCATAGCTCCTATAAGTTAGAGTTCCTGACATTTAAAATTTTTTTTTTATTTATACATATGACAGACTGAGAGAGCACAAGCAGAGGCAACAGTAGAGGGAGAAGGAGGAGGAGGCTCCTTGCCAAGCAGAGAGCCCAAGACAGGGCTTGGTCGCAGGAGCCTGGGATCATGACCTGAGCCAAAGGCAGATGCTTAAATCATCTGAGCCAGGGGCCTTGGGTTCCTGACATTTTTAAAGATAATTTTAATGAGATATAAGGTACATATCATTCAAGCCCCCTATTTAGAACAAAGAGCTCAATGGCTTTTTGTATCTTCACAAATCCTTCCTTCTTGACACTCTAAACCTAGGATATTCAGGTTTCCATCCTAGCAAAACTGCTCTTCCTGGACCAAGTAGCACAGACAGAGGTGGGTGGCTGCAGCCACAACCTCTTCAGACCGACCGAGAAACCTGCCCTGTGGTGCCCGGTCTTCAGGAAGATCTGAATTTCCCATCAAGAAACCCATGAAAAAGCTGTTATTTAACTACCATGTGAAAGAATCCGGTTGGAAGGAAGACACCACCAGCAGCGCACGGGCACTCGGGTGGCTCAGTCAGTGAAGTGACGTAGTCTTGGTTTGGATCAAGTCTTGATCTCAGGGTCCACAGACTGAGCCCCTCTTTGGGCTCAAGGCTCACTACATAGCTGGCTTGGGATTTTCTCTCTCCAAGCCCCTCTGCTCTTCCCCCACACCTGTACCCTTTCTCTAAGAATAAAACCAAAAAAAGAAAAAGAAAAAGGAAGGAAAACAGTACTGAAGGGCCATGTCTGATCACATTTCGGTTTGGGGAACTGGGACACGGGAGCAAGAGAAGCCAGAGGAGCAGCCTCTGCACCTTCATGTCCTGGTACTTTCAAGGGGCACTGGGACCCCAGGGTGGAGGTGGAGATGGTTGGAGGAAGAGGAGGGGTGGCAGGGGTGAGGAGGGTGGGAAAGGAGATGGGGCTGAGAGCAGTGTGGAAACAGAGGCACTTGCCGGGAGAAGAAGGGGTCAGGGACAGTATCGAGGTCAGATTAAGTACTCAACGGAAGGAGAACACTTCAGAAAGGTTAGGAGGTCAGCAGGTTAGTAAAGCATGAGCTCACAGGACACAGTGGCAGCCAGTGGACTCCAAGGAGCAGTTGGGGTGAAGGAGAATCCATCTTCTTCCAAGCCTTCCCCTGGTTCAGTGTTTCCTCAGCAACCCAGAGGCTTTACATGCTTTCCCAATAAATCAGCTGCCTTTGCCCCTAGTACCTCAACATGGATGCCACAGGTGACCTCGTTGATACAAAGCCCCTTCCCCCCGATACCCCACCACGGGCCATCCCGACGACAGGTCCTCTCTGGAACTTTGGCCATCCTACCTGTTTGCTCCCTCCAACCCAGGTCCCTCTTCCCTCTTCTGGGTGCGCTCTCCTTCCTCTCCACACTCCCGGCCCAGAGCCACTGGCTGAACAATGGAGAAAGCAAAGGAGGACCAAACCGCAACAACAATCACATACACAAGCAGAGTAGGAGGTTCCAGCCTTCTCACAGCAACTCACCGCAGTCTACAGAGCATACATAAGATACAGATCTTGATGGCAAACCATCAGGCGGGTGCGCACACATAAACGCACACGCAAACACACACACACACACACACACACACACACGTGAGGCCCCACTGCCCTCTGCTGACCACACGGTGTAAATGCGCATGTATGTCCCCTGGGCCTCCCTCCAAGGCATCCCCATACCTGCACTAGTGCCCACGGACAGACACAAGGACCTCTGTGTCCTCCTTACCTCCTTCGAATCAGGTCCTGGCTGCTCCTCACAGCTGATCCTGCCACGCCGGATGTTCGCTCAGGGCTTTCTCCACCTCCGTGCGCCCGATGCGGTTCCTGCAGGATCAATGGCTCTTGTTTGGTTTCTGAGCAGCTGCCCAGGTCAAGAGACCCAGGCCCTCAGGTCTCCTGTTTTGGAGGACCCCATCTACCCATGGCCTGCAGGAAAACTGTCACAGGGAGCCAGATACCTGGGACCTGGCTCTGTCATGGGCCCCAAACATGAAGAATGCGCACTCCGTGCTGAGACATACAACACTCGCATGCTCCCCAGAGTTTCTCACCTCACTGCCTCTGCTCAGGGAGGAGGGTGAATATTTAGCCTTGCCATAGCTCTGGGGTGTGACTCAAGCAGCTTCCTTTGGCCTGCAACCTAATAGAACTCTCAACATTTATCTTGAAAATTTATGCAAATTCTGCATACTCGTCCCCATTAGATTAGCATATTTCCATCTGACCCTGCATTTACCCCATCCAAGTGTGAGCCTTTCAGGGACTCCTGTGGTGTCGTTGGTCGGAGGGAGGATCTTGCCACACTCGCCAGCCAGTCCTGGAAAGTGGTTGCAGGATCACGGGATGGTTCACGTGGTTTAGAGCAGAAAGCTGACACCAAGGCACTGCTCTCATCCAGGAAAGAGGACGCATGACACGCCATTAGAACTTTCATAGGAATTGCATTGAATCCATAGATTGTTTTGGGTAGTAGGGACATTTTAACCTTGGTAATTCTTCCAACCCCTGAGCATGGACTATGTTTCCATTTGTTTGGGTCTTCTTTGATTTCTTGTAGCAGTGTCTGGTAGTTTTCAGTATAGAGGTCTTTTACCTCCTTGGTTGATAGATTCCTAAGTGTTTTAATCTTTTTGATCCAATTGTAAGTGAGATTGTTTTCTTACTTTCTCTTTCTGATAGTTCACTTGCCTTTCCCTCTAACGGGTCTAAGTTTTACCTTTTCATCTCTTGCCATCAGCAACCAGTATTCTGACTTCTAAAACCATAGATCGATTTTGCCTGCTCACTGAGACAAATGGAGTCATTCAGTCTGTACGTCTTTGTGTCTGACTTCTTTCTCTCCAAATAATGCCTGCGAGATTTACACATGTCATTGTCTGTATCAATAGTTCATTCTTCATCATTATGTAGAATCCCATTCTATGAACATACCTAAAATGTACTTCTCCACCCTACTTCTGGGGAGAGAATGGAATTGTTTCCAATCTGGGATAACGTGAATAAAGTTGCTATAAACAGTATTGTACATGTCTGTTGCTAAATACCTGTAGGCATTTTATGATTGATAAATATCTAGGAGTAGAGATGCGGAATCATAAGGTGTACGTAGTTTAAGCTTCATTAAGTTATTACCACACAGTTTTCTAATTCCTAACTTGTACTCGTACCACAGTGGAAGCTGAATAAAAGTTGAATAAAAGCTCCAATTGCATAGTTATGCTGAGCAAAATAAGTCAGTCAGAGAAAGACAAATATCATATGATTTCACTCATGTGGAATTTAAGAAACAAAACAAATGCACATAAAGAAAAAAGGGAAAGAGACAGAGAGAGGGAGGCAAACCAGGAAAAAGACTTCTAACTGTGTCTAAGAATCGCATAAAAGACACAGCAGTGAAAGGAGGAAGTTGCTCACCACCTCCCTAAGCAACGTAGATCCGACCAGCTGCAGGGCTTTGCTTCTGACTGGGAGGGACACGTGAGTTTGGGGCCAGAGCTGCTTGGCTTGGCACTCTGGGGACGAGGCTGCGCGCTGTCACCTAGGCCTTTCTTTGCATCCCTCCCCATGCAGCAAACAGCTTTTCCTCCAAACAGAGGCTGAACAAGTGTATAAAGGATGTTGGTTAACTATTTGCTATGAAGAATGTTGGGCTCCCCGCGGGGCTGCACATCTCAGTCTCCCCCTGGCTGCGGGAAGGTGCAGAGAAGAGGAGAGAAGCCGCGCTTTTCCTGGTGCTCACTTGAGTCCTCACGCTCTCCAGCGTGCTCCCTCCTGCCTTCCTTAAGAAACAGAGAGAAAAAGAAGAAAAGCATGAAAGTCAGAGGATATATTTGGTTAAAAGACACCAGAACTCCTTTCCCCAGCCAATGACATAAGGGTGAGAGAGCTCCAACATCTCCTATCCCCCATTCCAAAATCAGAGAAGCTCTGAAAAATAAAACTGCTTCTCCTATCTCATTTGATGCAAACCCTGACCTATCAGGAAGTGAAACTCTCTGCGGTCTTTATCCTAATCACTTGGCCAAGTCCTATGTTTCAATGCAGAAATACTTATTGGTATGATTTCAAGATGCAGCTCCATAAAAGCTGGGAAACAATGAATTCTAAAGCACATTAGCCATATGGTTTTCAGGTAAGAAAGAATACAGAAAGATATTTCAACAGCGGCGACGGAGAAAATGTTCACAAAGCTCCCTGAACAGTGCCTGGCACCCAAGAAACAGGAATTCCATTTTCTCCTGCCCATGTTTTGCTTGTATGGAGAAGGAGCCCTTCTTCAGAAATTAGCTCCAGGCTGGCTAATGGGGATCACATATTACGGATGAGGTACTGAGTGAAAATATTTGCAACTTATGCAACAGACAAAGAGCTTATATCTCGAAGATATCCAGAATTCTTAAAGAAGAAAAAGACCAAACTTGGTAGGAAAATAGGCAAAATACACAAATAGACAATTTACAGAAAGAGATAAGCAAATGTTCCTTAAACATTAAAAAAATAACAAACAGTTACAGAAGGGAAGGGATGGAGTGATGGGGAATCTGGTGATGGGTCCTGAGGAGGGCAGGTGTGGTGATGAGCACCGGGTGTTACACGCAACTAATGAAGCATTGAACACTACATCAGAAACCAATGAGGTACTATATGTTGGCTAATGGACATAATAAATAAATAAATGAATTATAATAAGAATAATGATAAATAAGCCACCTTTGGGAGCCTGGGTGGCTCAGCTGGTTAAGTATCCGACTCTTGATTTGGTTCAGGGACGATCTCAGCGTCCTAAGAGCCCCACAATCTGCTCTGTGTTCACTAGGAGTGTGCTTAGGATTCTCTCTCTCTCTCTCACTGCCTTTGCCTCTCCTTCCACTCACTCTCTCTCTCTCTCTAAATTAAATAAATAAATCTGGAAATAAACCTGCCTGATAAGTTTGATTTGAAAATTGTTTTTCCCAGTTCTGTGTACTTAAAATGTCCTCAAAGCAATGGCATCTAATAGCAATGAATCAATATAGCCCAGATCATGACTTCTAAATATCATTGCCTATTCAAGGAGCTCCTACGAGAAACTGATGTTTCCAGGTATGGAGCAGAGCAAATACCAGGTACGTCTAGGACCTCTTGTTAGATCAGAAAGTAAAGAAGTAATCGAACAATGGTGGGGGCACATCAAAGCAACACAAAAGTCCACCGAAGGGTCCTCTGCCTCAGAAAGTTGGATGCAGTCCTGTGATGAGCTCTGACCAGTGAGACGTGTGAGGAAGTGAGACGTGCCACCTCAAACAGAACACCTGGGACTGAGTCTGGCTCCCCTTCCATCCATCTCATATAGCACCTGGCAGTTCCCTATGGTGGGTGCTCTTTGATGCTGGTCCCAAGAAGACCATGTAGATAGAAGGCAGGTGCTAGAAACATACTTCCCTAGTAGAAGCTGCTAAGACACAGGGCTACAGGTTACTCACAGTAACATCTGGCCCTTCCTAACTGGCATGCATCCTCCTGTCGCCTCTTTATGAGGCAGCACAGCCTTACAGGTGAAGCATGAACTCTGTTGTCTGAGACACATGGTTTTGACTTCCGGCTCTGTCTGTTCCTTCACTTCAACCTCAGACAATTTACTGTGAGTCTCTGAGCCTCCACTTCTACTCTATAAGGTGGATGGTTATACCATCTCAGGTTTGGGGGGATTAAATGAAGTAATAAGACATGGCAAGTTTGAGTCAGCACCTGGTGCACACACAGTAAATGTTCAATAAATTTTAGCTGTATACCTTTGTATCTCAAGTGTAAATATTCCGAAAGCTCAGAAACGTATTATGACAAAAGAAGGACTTGTTCAATTTCTCGCTTGGGCTTCCTTCTGAACAGTGTTTTTCAACAAATCCTGTGATATTTACAATCATTGACAGTATTTTTTCCTCTTAACAAGATACTGTGCTCTTTTTAAGTTATGAATGATAGCTCTGCATCAGCTTTTTAAATTATGTAATATTAAATATTGTCAATAACTTGATCATTTCTCTATTGTTGGGCATTTTCAGAGGCTGCACATGGCTTTAAAAACAAATGAAATAGATGAAAGTCTATCACCACGTATTGTAGGCTAGAATAAATTATTAACTTTTGTTTGTCATGTATCTATATATGTATATATGTATAAAATTGAAAATGTACTCCCAGGGGCGGCTGGTGGTTCAGTGGGTTAAGCCTCTGCCTTCAGCTCAGGTCATGATCCCACGGTCCTGGGATCGAGCCCTGCATCAGGGTCTCTGCTCAGCAGGGAGCCTGCTTCCCCCTCTCCCTCTGCCTGCTGCTCTGCTTACTTGTGATTTGTCTCTCACTGTCAAATAAAATCTTTTTTTAAAAAATTCCTCACTCTATCTGATTAAAAAAATAATGATAAAAATAAATAAAATGTACTCCCAGAGACTCTAAGATGGTGGAGAAATAGGAAACCTTAATTTCATCTGGTTGCAGGAATTCAGTCAGACAGTTATCGAATCATTCTGAACACCCCTGAACTCACCCAGAGATGTAAGAAAAGAGTAGCTGCAACTCTAGAAATATAAAAACGACCAGCAAGGCTCTCATTCAGAATAGAAGGAGAAAGAAACAGCTTCTAGGAGAAACAGAAACTAAAAGAAGTTGTGATCACTAAATCAGTCCTGCAAGAAATACTAAAGGGGATCCTTTAAGCAAAGAGAGAGCCCAAAAGTAACACAGACCAGAAAGGAACAGAGACTATATACAGAAAGAGTGCCTTTAGAGGTAATACAATGGCACGAAATTCCCATCTTCTAATAGTTACTCTGAATGTAAATGGAATAAATGTACCATCAAAGGTATGGGGTTTAGGATTGGATGAAAAGGCCAAGACCCATCCAGATTTCATCTAAAGAGAATCATTTTAGACCCAAAGACACCTCCAGATTGAAAGTGAGGGGGTAGAAAAATATTTATCATGCTAATGGATATCAAAATAAAACTGGAGTAGCAAACCTTATCAGACAAATTAGGTTTTATTTTTTTAAAGATTTATTAATTTGGCAGAGAGAGAGAGAGATCACAAGTAGGCAGAGATGCAGGAAGTGAGAGATGGGGAAGCAGGCACCCTGCTGAGCAGAGAGACTGATGCGCGACTCAATCCCTGGACCCTGAGATCATAACCTGAGTCAAAGGCAGAGGCTTAACCCACTGAGCCACCCAGGCGCACCCAGACAAATTAGATTTTAAACCAAAGATGTCATAAGAGATGAGGAAGGCTATTATATCATATTAAAGGTTCTATCAAACAATTTCTAACATTTGTAAATATTTATATTGTTAACACAGGAGCAGCCAATTATATAAGCCAATTAATAACAAATTAAAGAAACACAGCAACAATGATACAATAATAGTAGGGGACTTGAACACCCCATTCACAGGAATGGACCTGTCATCTAAGCAGAAGATCAACAAGGAAACAAGTATTTTGAATGACACAGGGCACCAGATGGACTTCACATATATATTCAGAACATTCCATCCTAAAGCAAAAAAAAAAAAAAAGAAAAAAAGAAAAAGATATTTTTCTGAGTAAACATAGAACATTCTCCAGAATAGATTAAATACGAAGTCACAAATCACATCTCAACTGGTACCAAAAGTTTGGGATTATTCCTCACATATTCTTAGACCCTAGTGCTGTGAATCTGCAACTCAATCACAAGAGGAAATTTGGAAAGAACCCAAATACATGGAAGCTAAAGAGCATCCTAGGAAAGAATTTCTCTCTTATGAGATGATATGCTACTCTACAGAGAAAACACTAAAGAATGTACCAAATAACTACTAGAGTGATTAATGAATTCAGTAAAATTTGAGGATACAAAATTAGTATTAGAGATCGGTTGCATTTCTATACACTCCTAGTGAAACTGTAGAAAGAGAAATTAAGAAAGCAATGCTGTTTACAATTACCCCAGAAAGTTAAAAACACCTAGCTATAAACTTAACCAGCGAGGTGAAACACCTGTACTCTGAATGCTATCCAACACTGGTGAAGGAAACTGAAGATGACCGAAACAAATTCATGAGCAAATGCCATGTTCATCAACTGGAACAACCAAGATTAAAATGTCCATACTACCTACAGGAACCCACAGTTTTAATGCAATCCCTATCAAAATATCAACACCAGTTTTCATTCAACCAGAATCTTATGGAACAGAAAAGACCCTGAGAGGCCAAAGCAATCTTGAAAAAGAAGAACAAAACTGGAGGTACCAAAATTCCAGATTTCAAGATATACTACAACACGGTAGTAATCAAAACAATACAGCCTGGCACAAAAATGAACACACAGATCAATGAACAGAACAGACAATCCAGAAATAACCCCACTCTTGTATGGCCAAATCATTCATGACAATGGAAATCAGAAATTCACAATGGGGAAAAGATCTATCTCTTCAACCAATGATGGGGAAAAACTGGACAGCCACTCACAAACAATGAAATCACACTACTTAATTACACCAAGCACAAGAAAGACTCAGAATGGACTAAAGACTTCCATGTGAGACCTGAAGCCATAAAATTCCTGAAAGAATATAGGCTGTCATTTCTTTAACATCAACCATGGAAACAGTTTTCTAGGAAGGCCTCCTCTGGCAAGGGACACAAAAGCAAAATTAAGACACTGGCATTACAATGAAATCTAAACTTCTATTCAGTGAAGAAAACTACCAATAAAACTCAAAGAGAACATATGGAATGTGAGAAGATGTTTGCAAATGATGCGTCTAATAAGAAGTTAATATCCAAAATATATAATGAACTTATAAAATGCCCCACCAAACAACAACAACAACAACAACAAACCCAAATGATTCAATTTGATACACCTGAAAATCAAATGGAGAGCATGAAGAGACAGTTCTGTATAAGTAAATAAAGATGGGCAGTGGACACATGAAAGGGTGCTTACTATCACGAACCATGGGAGAAATTCAAAGCAAAGTAACAATGAGATAGCATCTCTCCCATGCCATAATGGGTAGAAGAAAAACCATAAGAAAGAACAAGTATTGAGTACTAGAACAAAAGGTACCCTCATGCATTGTTGGCGAGAGTCCAAACTGGTGGAGCCACTGTGGAAAACACGATGTGGGTTCCTCACAAAATTTATAAATACCATAGGATCCAGTAATCTACCTGAGGTCAGTGAAAATGCTCATTTGAGAAGAGAGATACATCCTCCTTTAAATGAAGCATTACTACCACAGCCAAGATAGGGAAGCAGCCCATGTATCCATGCATATATTCATGGATAAATACTCGGGCATAAAAAATGTATGTGAACTTGCCATTTGCAACAACATGGAAGGATCTAGAAGATATAATGCTAACTGAAAGAAGTCATTCAGAGAGAGACAAATAAAATATGATATCACTCATATCTGGAATTGAATAAACAAAGAAAAAAGATGAATCAAAACAGACTCTTCAATACAGAGAACAGACTGAGGGCTGACAGAGGAGAGGTGGGAATGGAGATGGGTGACAAAGGTGAAGGGGATTCAGAGGACATTGATGGTGATGGGCACAAGAGTCATGTGTACAATGGATGAATCATTATACCCCACACCTGACACTAATATAACACTTTGGTACTGAGATGTAAATAAAAACATTTCAAAGAGAATACTGGCACAGCAACCGATTTGTTGATTTCATTATCTTGGAATGAAAATGTGATGTATCAAGTTTCTGAAATCATTATTAAGTTGGGAAAACGTCAGTGTGGTCATAAGGTTGCTCCTATCCAGATATATAATTGACTGACTATACCAGGTCTATGTGATATATGCTGTTACTTCTCCCCCCACATGATTATGCCCCATTGCATCTTCTTCAGCAAATTACCTTAATCCCACATGCAAAAGTTCTCTGTGTACGAATTCAAATGTGCAAATCTTAAACCTGTATACCTAGGAAATATCTCTTCTCAAAATCAGTAAATGAGGCAATGGCCTTGTGTCTAAAATATACCTATATTAACTACACACATACAAATAAACTATCAAATGAAATACACTAAGATGGAATGAAATCATATTGATACAGATACACTCCTTTTTTATAGGACTAGTCAATGAGGGAAGAAATTTTCACCTGTGTGGGAAAAGTTAGTCATAATCTACAGCAACAAATGCTGCTGTTATACAAAGCTGAATTCTCCTTAGATGGCCTATCTTCTTTCTTACAGTAAGCCACAAAAAGGAGCCTTGACAGTATTAAGACTTAGGAAGATATATGAATATATTATGTGAATTCGAAAATAAGAAAAACAGAAAAGTGAAGAAATTGGAAATGTATGAATCAGTGGACACTAGCATCATTTTTAACATACTAAACAATACCATCACGTTTTTTCTTCTGAAAGAGATTTTAAAACTCTGCTTAGTACAATCTTCTCCATATTTAGAGCTTGTCTTCCTAATTTCTTTTATTATTTTTTAAAGATTTTATTTATTTGTCAGAAGGAGAGAGAGCACAAGCAGACAGAGTGGCAGGCAGAGCAGGCAGGGGGAGAAGCAGGCTCCCTGCTGAGCAATGAGCCTGATGCAGGAGGCAATCCCAGGACCTTGGGATCATGAGCCAAGCAGATGGCAGCTGCTGAACTGACTGAGCCACCCAGGCCTCCCAATAATTCTTTTTAAAAGTTTATTTATTTTCTTATTTTAGAGAGTGATATCGATGACCAAATGATGGAGAATCAAAAAGCTGAGCAGAAGAGAGACAAACAACTACTGGACCACTTGAGGAGAACTGGAGAGATAAGTGATACCATAAGAGGAAACAATATTAGAATAATTGGGATCCCAGAAGAAGGGAGGGCAGAAGGTATATTGGAGTAAATTATAGTACAGAATTTCCCTAATATGTCAAAGGGAACAAGCCACAAAACCAAGGAGGCTCAGAGAACACCCCTCAAAATCAATAAAATAGAGGTCCACACCCCATCATCTAACAGGAAATATTACAAGACTTACTGACAAAGAGAAAAGTCCTAAAGGCAGCTAAGGACAAGAGGACTGTAACATACATAGGTAGAAATATTAGATTGACAGCAGACTTATCCACAGACACCTGTCAGGCCAGAAAGGACAAGCATGATATATTCAGAACACTATACTAGAAAAATGTGCAGCCAAGAATACTATATCCAGCAAGGCTGACATTGAAAATAGAAGGAGAGATAAAAAGCTTGCAGGACAAACAAAAATTAAAAGAATTGGTAAACACCAAATCAGCCCTACAGCAAATAGTGAAAGGGGTCCTCAAAGCAAAGAGAGGGCCTAAAAGTAATAGACCAGAAAAGAACAGAGACAGTGTACAGTGACAGTCACTTTACAGCAATACAACAGCACGAAATTCATATCTTTCAATAGTTAGCCTGAATGTAAATGGGCTAAATGCCCCAGTGAAAACACACAGGGTACCAGAATGGATTAAAAACAAACAAACAAACAAACAAGACCCATGATATGCTTTCTACAAGAAATTCATTTTAGACCCAAAGACACATCCAGATTTAAAGCGAGGGGGTAGAAAACAATTTACCATGCTAATGGACATCAAAAGAAAGCTGGGTGGCAATCCTTACATCAGATCAAGTAGATTTTAAGCCAAAGACTATAATAAGACATGAGAAGGACACAATATCATTCGTAAAGGGTCTATCCAACAAGAAGATCTAAGCATTTTAAATATTTAGGCCCATAACATGAGAGCAGCCAATTAGATAAACCAATTAATTACAAAATCAAAGAAACACATCAACAATAATACAATAATACTAGGGGGCTTTAACAACCCCCACACTGAAATGGACACATCATCTAAGCAAAAGATTAACAAGGAAATAAAGGCTTTAAGTGACACACTGGACCAGATGGACATCCCAGATATATTCAGAACATTCCATCCCAAAGCAGCAGAATACACTTTCTTCCCTAGTACACATGGAACATTCTTCAAAATGAAACACATCCTAGGTCACAAATCACATCTCCACTGGTACCAAAAGTGAGGGATCATTCCCTGCATATTATCAGACCACAAAGCTCTGAAGCTAGAACTCAATCACAAAAGGAAAGTTGGAAGGAACTCAAATACATGGAGGCTAAAGAGTATCCTACTAAAGAATGAATGGGTCAACCAGGAAAGTAAAGAAGAACTGAGAAAATTCATGGAAACAAATGAAAATGGAAACAAAACTGTTCAAAATCTTTGGGACACAGCAAAGGCAGCCCCGAGAGGAAAGGATATAGCGATACAAGGCTTTCTCAAGAAACAAGAAAGGTCTCAAACAGACAATCCAACCCTACACCTAAAGGACCTGGAGAAAGAAGAGCAAAGAAAGCCTAAACCCAGCAGGAGAAGAGAAATCATAAAGATCAGAGTAGGAATCAGTGAAATAGACACCAAAGGAACAGTAGAACAAATGAACAAAACTGGGAGATGGTTCTTTGAAAGAATTAGTAAGATTGATAAACTCCTGGCCAGAATAATCAAAAAGAAAAGAGAAAGAACCCACATTAACAAAATCATGAATGAAGGAGGATAGATCACAACCAACACCAAGGATATACAAACAATTATAAGAACATATTATGAGCAACGATACACCAGCAAATCTGACAATCTGGCAGAAATGGATGCATTCCGAGAGATGTATCAACTACCAAACTGGAACCAGGAAGAAAGAGAAAACCTGAACAGACCCATAACCAGTCAGGAGATTGAAGCATCCATCAAAAATCTCCCAAAAAACAAGAGCCCAGGGCCAGAAGGCTTCCCAAGGAAATCCTACAAAGCATTGAAAGAAGTATTAACACCTATGCTCCTGAAACTGTTCCAAAGAATAGAATGGAAGGAAAACTTCCAGACTCATTTTATAAGACCAACATTACCTTGATCCCAAAACCAAACAAAGATCCCCATCAAAAAGGAGAATTACAGGCCAATATCCTTGATGATCACAGACGCAAAAAATCTCGCCAAAATACTAGCCAATTGGCGTCAACAGTACATTAAAAGGATTATTCACCACGACCAAGTGGGATTTATTCCTGGGCTGCAAGGATGGTTCCACATCAGCAAATCAATCAATGTGATACAATACACTAATAAAAGAAAGAACAAGAACCACATGATTCTGTCAATAGATGCTGAAAAAGTTTTTGACAAAGTACAGCATCCTTTCTTGATCAAAACTCTTCACATTGTAGGGATAGAGGGGACATACTGCAATACCATCAAAGCCATCTATGAAAAACCCACAGCAAATATCATTCTCATTAGGGAAAAACTGAGTTTTTCCCCTAAGGTCAGGAACACAGCTATTCAACACTATTGAGCCCTATTCAACAGCTATCACCACTGCTATTCCACATAGTACTAGAAGTCCTAGCTTTGGCAATCAGACAACACCAAGAGATAAAAGCCATCTGAATAGGAAAAGAAATCCAACTCCCATTCTTTGCCATGACACTTTGTGGAAAAAGCCAAAAGACACCACTCCAAAACTGTCAGAACTCATACAGGAATTCAGTCAAGTGTCAGAATGTAAAATCAATGCTCACATATCATTTGCATTTCTATACACCAACAGCAAGACAAAAGACAGTGAAATTAAGGAGCAAACCTATTTACAATTGCACCCAAAACCATAGGATACCTACAAATAAACCTACCCAAAGATGCAAAGAAACTATACTCAGAAAACTATAAAGTACTCACAAAAGAAGTTGAGGAAGACACAAAGAAATGGAAAGGCATTCCATGCTCATGGACTGGAAGAACAGATATTGTGAAAAAGCCTATGCTACCCTAAGCAATCTACACATTTAATGCAATCCTTGTCAAAATACCATCCATTT